>NW_007726117.1:1684614-1688208 GCF_000696425.1 Galeopterus variegatus | reverse complement strand
GTCCCTTGGCGGGCACGGAAAAAAAAAAAAAAAAAAAAAAAAAAAAAAAAAAATTGTGATATATATATAAATTTGCTGCAGACTGGGGAAGGAAGTAATTTGTAGAAATATATGTAGGAGAGCTAAATGCTTATTTACCTTAGCAGCAAAATCAATTGATGACACCTAAAAACTGCTAAGTCAAGAAATTATAGTAGTCCCCCCTTATCTATGGCTTTGCTTACAGGGTTTCAGTTACCCACAGTCAACCACTGTCTGAAAATATGATAATACTCTGAGAGAGAGCAAGAGAGAGAGAGAGAGAGAGCGAGAGACAGAGACTACCCTCACATAACTTTCATTACAGTATATTGTTATAATTGTTCTATTTATCATTAGTTATTAATCTCTCACTGTACCTAACTTATAAATTAATCTTTATCATAAGTATGTATGTACAGGAAAAAACAGTATATGTGGTTTCAGGCATCCACTGGGGGTCTTGGAATATATCCCGCTCAGAAAAAAGGGGTCTACCGCACAGTATAAGAATTTTATTTAGAAATATGGAGGTAAATACTAAAAAAAATAGCTATAAGAGTAGAAAGTTTTTTTTGAAAAGCAGATCTTACAGATTTTTCATTTTAACAGAACTTTTAGAATGATTTGGTTATTTAAAACTATGTTCATAGGGCCGGCCCGGTGGCGCACTGGAGAGTTCATAGGGCCCTGGTGGCGCACTGGCCCAAGTGGCGGCGCTCCCGCTGAGGGTTCGGATCCCATGTGGAGACTGGTTCCCGCTCACTGGTTGAGCGCGGTGCGGGCGCAACACCGAGGGTTGCGATCCCGTTACCGGTCAGTAAAAAAGACAAAAAGGAAAAAAAAAAAAAAAAAACTATGTTCATAAGTTACTTTGATTTTAAAAACAGGTTATAAAAGTGACATCAACTTACCTTGACTGCCATGAAGAGCTCTTCTTTAAGTTGAGCATTTTGCTCAGGTGAAAGCTATAAGCAAACAGAAAGACAAAAGTGAAACATCCCTTTATCAAGAGTAAGGAGAGAGAAATCTTTTCTTTAAGCTATCACATACCTGCAGGGCTAGAATAGAAGTGATGCTTACTGCCATTGTTTGCATCTTAGGGTTCTCAGGCTTACAGAGCCATCTCATAACAAACTTGGCAGCATCAAACCTGAAAAGCAGTATTTTTTTTCACTATTACATAAAGTTTGTAAAACTGTAGAAGGCGGGGAAAAATCATTTGCCTCGCCTAGCAAATCCTGTAACAAAAAGTCTTGAACTGTTAAAGCCTCAGCTATGAGAACCAAGTGCATCTGGCAAAGAGAGCAGGCCAGGAAGGGAACAGGAGAGTATGCAAATAAGAATGTGAGCAAAATGCAAAGGATTCAAAGAAACAAGAGCAGATCCAAGAGAAAACTTATTTTTTTAGCATTCAGTTTCCACTACAATGGGTCTGAAATAGAAAAGGAGTTCCCAGAGAGCTAGTAATTTGTAATCTGAATTGCAGACAATGCTAAAATGCTGTAGCACAAATCACTCAGCTAGAGAATGGCCTACAACCTTGTACCCACAAATCAGAGGCTTTGCTCATGTCAGCGTTCTGCACTTCGCAGCAACTATTATGTTTTTAAACTCATGAATCTGGAAAATTACAAAGGTCTCAAAGGAATCCCTCTGGAATGTCTAGGATGACGGTAATCAAAATTATTACTAATTAAGTAAGAAAATAATAAATAAAAATAACTAATATTCTTTAGGACAGACTACACTTAAGTGAGGCACTGTTATAAGTACTTCACAAACATTAATCATATCTAATTCTCACAAGAGAATTACATTCAATTTACAAATGAGGAAACATACACAAAGATAATGGAAGAGCTAGAACTTGAGTCCAACTGTGTGTTGACTGTCTGGAGCCTACATTCTCACCCACTGCCCTATACTGGAATCACTCTGGGAGATAATATTTGTAAATAGGGTACTTCTAATCACCTTTCTGTGGAAGAGGCTCAACAGAGCCTTCTCTCCAAATACCTTATCCTACCTAACCTTAATCAGGCCCTTGCTAAACTAATAACCAAAAGCCAAAAATGCTCAGGGTAACATTGGTCAATACCCCAATCAGATGATCAAGTTTTATACTTGCCTGTCAAATGGAACATCCACAAGAATCCTGGAATTGGTTAAGGAGAGAAGACAATTCTTCTGTAACTTTTAGAAAATAAAGAAATAATTTTGAACAAATGTAATATACTCCACTCTAAATAAAGATTCTAATCATTTGGAAGCTGAGATGAATGAGCTTTTCTTGTTAACAGCTCACTGTGTACCTGGACCTCTCCAAGCTTTTCATTTAATCCTGAAACTGATCATTGCCATGCAGGAATGAAAACCAAGTGGAGTAGGATCCTCCAACTTTTCAAGAGAAGGTGGAAATATGGATTTTTTTAAATGAGGAAGACCACCTTCCTGAATGTATTTTTAAAACTCTCTCCCATTGTAAGTATGCATTTCAACTAGATTTGACAAATTTATACACTTGTGTAACCACTGGCACAATAAAGATATAAAATAGTTCCATCACCCTAAAGAGTTCCATCAAGCTCCCCTTCCAGCCAATCTCAACCTTGCAAACTCTAGCCCTAGAAAATTACACTCTCATAATAGATTACTCTTTTTTTTTTAAGGTTTCACATAAATGGAATCATATAGTATCTGCTCTTCTGTGTCTGGCTTATTTTGCTCAGTAGATAATGTTGTGTGTATCAGTACTTCATCACTTTTTTTTGCCAAACAGTATTTTCTTATATGAATGTATCACAATTTGTTATCTATTCACCTGTTCTTAGACATTTGAGATGTTTCCATTTTCAGGCAATTATAAATAAAGGCACTAGAAACATTCATGTGTAAGTCTTTATATGGATTTATGCTTTCATTTCTCTTTAGTAAATACCTTGGAGTGAAATGACTGGGTAATAAAGAAAGTATATTTAACTTTTAAAGAAACTAACAAATTGAGGAACTGGTAGTTGTATCATTTTACATTCTTACCACCAATATAAAAGAATTTTACAGCTGCTCCACACCCTGCAAACACATGGTATAGACAGTGTTTTAATTTCTGCCAATCTAAGGGGTGTGTAGCAGTATCCAGAAGATGTGCAGTTGTATCTCATTGTAGTATTAATTTGATTTTATATTTAGATCTATGATTCAATTTAATTTTCATGTAAGGTCAAGATTTTTAAGCCTATAAAGATATAATGAAGTGCTAATAGTAGATGTTTCTGGGTAACTAGTTTATGAGATTTTAAAAATTTAACCTAGTTGTTTATCCACATCTTTTTTTTTTTTCCTTTTTGTCTTTTTTCGTGACCGGCAACGATCGCAACCCTCAGTGTCGCACCCGTACCGGACCGGGACCAGCAACGGGATCGCAACCCTCAGTGTTGCACCCGCACCTCGCTCAGCCAGTGAGCAGCCGGTCTGTATGTGGGATCCGAACCCTCGGCGGGAGCGCTACCACGCTTCCCAAGCGGCGCACTATAGCAGTGCGCCACCGGGCCGGCCCCCACAGTCTTTTTTTTA
>NW_007726117.1:1682574-1684604 GCF_000696425.1 Galeopterus variegatus | reverse complement strand
GGCCACGGGATCACAACCCTCGGTGTTGCTCCCGCCCCTCGCTCAGCCAGTGAGCGGCCGGTCTGTATGTGGGATCCGAACCCTCGGCGGGAGCGCCACCACGCTTCCCAAGCGGCGCACTATAGCAGTGCGCCACCGGGCCGGCCCTCCACATCTTTTTTTTTATTTATTTATTTTCCCCCCTTTTGTCTTTTTTCGTGACCAGCAACGGGATCGCAACCCTCGGTGTCACGCCCGCACCACGCTCAACCAGTGAGCGGACTGGTCTCTATATGGGATCCGAACCCTCAGCGGGAGCGCTGCCGCACTCCCAAGCGCCGCACTCCACCGAGTGCGCCACCGGGCCGGCCCTCTTTTTTTTTTTTAAATAACAAACACAAACTCCTTATCTATTCTCTCCTTCTCTCTCTGATAGGATGAAAAACCAGAACTAAATAATACATATTTTTCATATATTTGTCCTGAAGTTAGAAAGCACAATAAAGTATTCAATTCAAATTACCTGCTGATAATGGGGGAAATTTTTCAGAGCCTTGAAAAGTAGACAGGTGACCTCTGACAACAGACGAACAGGCATCCCCCTAGCCAGGCCTTGGCGTGTTAAGTTGAGGGCACAAGCACTAGCTGTGAACTGCACAGGCAAGTCCAATGGATGATTCCTCATTCCTACAGCCACAAGCTGAAGATGAACTTGTTTTTAGTGGCATATGACAAATTAACATTCTTTATATTGTATGTGTTTTAGTTGGCAAAAATACTTGTTCATTGGGACAGTAACAGATTTTCCTTCTCCTCAGCATTTATTCTTTAGGACATCTAAGTATTGCAGCAATATCTTCTAATCCAAATGCAGTCATTAACTAGCTGTGTGACTTTGGGCAAATCAGTTCTCTTCTCTGAACCTCCATTTCCTCATCCGTGAAATTATTTTCATAATTATTTATTGAGCCTCACCCCACACAAGGTATTGTGATAGGTGTTGCAGGGTACAAAAACATGATTCAGATTTATAACCCTATGCTGTTCCTTAGCATAAAGCCTTGTTAGAGAAATAGAGCATGTAAACAAATAACATCTGAGAGATGCCAAAATATAAAACTGAAAAAAGCACCATAAGAGGAAGCAATCATGGAGGAAGCAATCATTTCTTATAGAGAATCAAAAGGCTTCATTCAGAGAGCAGTTAGGCAGGGTCTCAGATATGATTTAGATAGGAAGATATGGAGGTGGGGGTGGAATACAGAGGGTGTTCCCAGGAAAGAAAAGTGTGATAAGGAAAAACAAAAGGTAGACAAAAGGATGAGATGAATCCACCCAAAGAGAAGAAAGAACTTAAAAAGTGGCAAAACATTAATGTTAGAAAGATAATTTGAAGCGAGATTGTAGAAAACTAGAACACAAATTTAATATGATGAAAATGAGGGTGTTATTCTTAGCTTAGACCCCAGCTGCTCTGTCATTCAGGGAAACTGTGATTCGTTTCCTCTATCATACAGGGATAATTATCCTCAAAGATGAGTCTATTGATACTCACATGAACCATGATTTTAAGAGACCAGAACCCTTCACTTTGACAGCTGCATCAACTTATGAAGCCTATGGACAGACCCAGATGTATTTCTGCTGTGGAAAATGACTTGACTTTTTCTGTATATTGCTAAACTGCTCTTAGGGTTTCATTAGATTGCCATCATCAGCAATTTAGAAATCCAGAAACCAAAAGAAATGTGATTTTCACAAAAATTACAGATTCTTAGTTATGAAAAGGACTTTTAGAACATCTAATTCAATCTTTTCATTACAGATGGGAAACAAAGGTCCAGAGTTTTTCCTTTACACAGTATTGCTTTTAAATTGTGAATAAATTTAATCTCCCATGCTGCAGAAATAGCGATATTTTTATTTTTTATTTTTTATTTTTTTTGTCTTTTGTCTTTTTTCCGTGTCTGGCAACGGATCGCAACCCTCAGTGTTGCCCCCGTACCGGACCGGGGACCGGCAACGGGACTGCAAACCTCGGTGTTGCTCCC
>NW_007726117.1:1663875-1681045 GCF_000696425.1 Galeopterus variegatus | reverse complement strand
TTTTTTTTTTTTTTTTTTTTTTTTTTTTTTTTCCTGTGACTGGTAAGGGGATCGCAACCCTTGGTGTGGTGTCACCTGCACCACGCTCAGCCAGTGAGCGCACCGGCCCATCCCTATATAGGATTCAAACCCGCGGCCTCAGAGCTCCCAGCGAGTGATAGGCAATATTAAAAGATGTAACCTGAAACAACAAAATGTCAAAAAGTGGGGGAGAAATGACGTCAAAACAGAGTCGGCACTGTTTTTTTTCTTAGATATCAAATTTAAATTGTTGTTAGTTTTTTCTGTTATAACTATAAAATGTTTTTTGTAGGCCTCATGGTAACAATAACACAAAAGCTTCTAAGAGACATACCAAAAATAAATAGCAAGAAATAAAAATACACTGCTAGAGAAAACCACTTAACCGCAAAAGAATACAGTTAAGACAGGAAAAAAGGACCTACAAAACAACCAGAAAAAGAGTAACAAAATGGCAGTAACAAGCCCCTATATATCAATAATAAACATGTAAATGGATTAAATGCCCCACTTAAAAGACAGAGTAGCCCGATGGATTATAAAACAAGAACCAACAATATGCTGCCTAAAAAGAAATTCACTTCACCTATAAAGAACATATCAACCGAAAGTGAAGGGATGGAAAAATGTATTTCATGCAAACAGAAATCAAAAAAGAGCAGAAATAGCTATATTTATTTCAGATAAAACAGACTTCAAGCCAAGGAAAGTAAAAAGATAAAGGACATTATATAATGATGAATGGATCAATTCAACAAAAGGATATAATAATCCTAAATATGTATGCACCCAAAACCTGAGCACCCAAATATATAAAACAATATTGTTAGACCTAGCAGAGAGATAAGACTACAACACAATAATAGTTTGGGACCTTAATATTCGACTTTCAGCAAAGGACAGATCATCCATTCAGACAGAAAATTAACCAGGAAACCTCAGAATTAATCTCTACTAATATGGCCATTGGACCAAAAAGACATTTATAGAACATTTCATCCAACAGCTGCAGAATACGTACTTTTCTCAGCAGCACATGGAACATTTTCTAGAACAGACCATATGTTAGGTCACAAAACAAGTCTCAACAAATTCCAAAAAACTGAAATCATATCAACCATCTTGTCTGACCACAACAGAATAAAACCAGAAATCGACAAGAAAAGGGACATTGGAAACTGTACAAATACATGGAAATTAAACAACATGCTCCTACACAATGAATAGGTCAAAGAAATCAAAAAGGAAATTTTTAAATGACCACAGACAAATGAAAATGAAAACAAAATATAACATACCAGAACCTATGGGATACAGCAAAAACAGTTCTAAGAGGGAAGTTTAGAGCAATAAATGCCTACATCAAAAAAGAAGACATACGGGCCGGCCCGTGGCTCACTCGGTAGAGTGCGGTGCTGATAACACCAAGGCCGCGGGTTCGGATCCCATATAGGGATGGCCGGTTTGCTCACTGGCTGAGCGTGGTGCTGACAACACCAAGCCAAGGGTTGAGATCCCCTTACCGGTCATCTTTTAAAAAAAAAAAAAAAAAAAAAAAGAAGACATAAAATAATCTATTGTTACACCTCAAGGAACTAGAAAAACAAGAACAAACCAAATCCAAAATCAAGAGAATGAGAGAAATAACAAAGATCAGAGCAGAAATAAATGAATTAGAGATTAAAAAACAATACAAAAGATTGATGAAACAAAGAGTTGGTTTTTCAAAAAGATAAATGAAATTGATAAATCTTTAGCTAGACTAATGAAAAAAAAGAGGGCTCAATCAGAAATGAAAATGAAGGGCCGGCCCAGTGGCGCACTGGATACGTATAGCATACATTATACGAAGTTATACGAAACAAAAGGGAACAAAAGCAACAATCAGTAAGATAGGAAGAAAACTAGAAACATGTACTGACCTAGAAACCAAGAGAACCAAAGGTTTCTTGATATGGAGAAAAATCAGCTATGTCCAACGTTAGGAGGCTGAGTAAGAGAGGGACAAGAGGTGACCACTTGTATTGGTAACATGAAATCACTGGTGACCTAGACAGCTGCAGTTTCAGTGGAATGGTGGGGACAGAAACCTTTCTGGAGTAGTTTGAGGAAAAATGAAATGTATGGAAGGGAAAACACATAATTTAGGCAACTTTTTTGAGAAGATTTGCTGTGAAGGGTAGCAGAGAAATAAACAGTGGATCCGTTGCCGGACACGGAAAAAAAAAAAAAAAAAAAAAAAAAAAAAAAGAAATGAAAATGAAGACAATACAACTGATATCACAGAAATACAAAGGACCATAAGAGACTACTATGACCAACTATATGCTAACAAACTGGAAAACCTCAAAGAAATCAAAAAATTCCTGGACACATACAACTTACCAAGGTTGAACCATGAAGAACTAGGAAACCTAAACAAACCAAGAATGAGTAATGAGATTGAAGCACCAATAAAAAGACTCCCAACAAGGAAAAATCCAGGACCAGATTGCTTCATGGCTGAATTCTGCCAAACATTTAAAGAACTTATGCCAATTCTTCTCAAATTCATCCAGAAAATTAAGGAAGAGGGAATACTTCCAAACTCATTTTATAAGGCCAGCATTACTCTCATACCAAAACCAGAAAAAGACACAACAAAAAAACTACCGACTAGTATCTCCAATGAGCACAGATACAAAGTTCCTCAACAAAATACTAGCAAACCTAATCCAACAACACATTAAGATCATTTACCATGGGCCGAGCCCGTGGCGCACTCGGGAGAGTGCGGCGCTGGGAGCACAGCAGCGCTCCCGCCGCGGGTTCGGATCCTATATAGGGATGACCGGTGCACTCACAGCGCTCACTGGCTGAGCACCGTGTGGCCGGTCTCAAAAAGGACAAAAAAAAAAAATCATTTACCATGATCAAGAGGGATTCATCCCAGGGTTGCAAACATGGTGCAACACAGGCAAATCAATAAATGTGATACATCACAACAAAATAAAGGAAAAAAAACCCCATATGATCTATTCAGTAGATGCAGAAAAAGCACTTGATAAAATCCAACACCCATTCACGATAAAAACACTCAACAAATAAGGTATAGAAGGAATGTACCTCAATACGATAAAAACCACATATGACAAACCCACAGTTTTTGAATGGACAGAAACTGGAGGCTTTTCCTCCAAGATCTAGAACAAGGCAAGGATGCCCACTTTCCCCACTCTTATTTAACATAGTACTGAAATTCTAGCCAGCACGATAAGGCAAGAGAAAGCAATAAAGGGCATCCAAATCAGAAAGGAGGAAGTCAAACCATCCCTATTTGCAGATGACAGGGTCATGCAGACAGAAAACCCTAAAGACTCCAGCAAAAAATTACTAGAACTAATAAATGAATTCAGTATAGGGGCAGGATACAAAATCAACACACAAAAATGAATAGTCTTCCTATATGCCAATAACAAAATTGTAAGAAGAAATCAGGAAAGTAATCCCATTCATAATAACTACCAAAAAAATGAAGTACCTAGGAGGAAATTTAACCAAGGAGGTGAAAGACCTCTACAATGAAAAGTATAAAATAATAGTGAAAGAAATTGAAGAGAACACAAATAAATGGAAACATACTCCACGTTCGTCATGGGTTGGAAGAATTAACATCATCAAAATGTCCATGTTACCCAAAGCAATCTACACATTCAATGCAATCCCTATCAAAATACCAACAACATTCTTCACAGAAATAGAAAAAACTATCTTAAAGTTTGTCTGGAACCACAAAAGACCCTATTATAGCTAAAGCAATCTTGATCAAAAAGAACAAAGCTGGAGGCATCACACTTCCTGACTTCAAATATACTACAAAGCTATAGTAACCAAAACAGCATTGTACTGGCATAAAAATAATCAAAAACAGACAAACAGATCAACGGAACAGAACAGAGAGCCCAGAAATAAACCTATGCACTTAGAGTTAACTGATTTTTGACAACGGTGCCAAAAATATACCTGGGGAAAGGACAGCCTCTTCAAGAAATGGTGCTGGGAAAACCAGATACCCACAGGCCGAAGACTGAAACTAGACTCCTGTCTCTCACCATACACAATAATCAACACAAAATGGATTAAAGACCTACCCTTAAGACCTAAAACTATGAAAGTTCTGGAAAACAGGGGAACTACTACACACAATGGCAGTGGGCTATGCTATTTTGGACAAGACTACAAAAAACATACTGCTTGATCTCACTCATATGTAGAATCTTTAAAAAGAGGTTAAGAGATTCTCATAAAAGTAGAGTAGAATAATGGTTACCAGAGGCCAGGAGGGGATGAAGTAGAAGCGGTAGACAAATAGGTACAAAACTATGCTATTTACACTAAGTGAATTATTGTGCAGTATATGCATATATTCAAACAACATACTGTACCCCACAAATATGTACAAGTAAATGTTAAAATAAAAAAACTAAATTAAAGGGGGAAAAAAAGCAAAGTGTGAAAGAGTAGAGGTACTTCAAAAAGTTCATGGAAAAATTTGTATTCTTTTAGCTCTACTTTTCCATGAACTTTTTGAAGTACCCTAGTAATACGCTATGCTACCTTTTACATGACAAAGAGGAAATAAGAAAACATCAGCATATCTGCTTAGTACTTTGACTACCTATACTCTTGAGCTAGAAGGAAAAAAAAGGAACTGCAAACAAATTTTCCACTTATTTTAGTAGGTTTTTGTTCTTAATAGTATAAGTATGCAATTCTGAAACTATTTTATATGTATTGGAGGACTGGGTGAGTGCACTCATGTTGGGAACCAAGGTTCTTCTAAGAGGAAGAAACAACTTCAGAATGGGGAAAGACAAAGAAAAATGGTATGAGGATGGACATTTGGAGATATCATTTTTAGTTTCCTACCTCTATTTGCTGAAAGGGACTTAGAAACAAAGATGCTCCAATAGCAATGTGCCTACCTAGTACTCTGATCTTCGTTTCCCACAAAAAGAAACAATGGCTCTTGGGAGAAACAACTCTTTCCAAGGCGAGGGCAGGGAAGGTAGAAAGCCTAGACTATCTTACTGTGCCACAAAGTAAGGAAGTGCTAACAAAATAAGAAGTAGTAGTAAAAAATGACACAGGAGCCAGTTTAAAGGAGCTCTCACTGGCCAATCTGTAACAATTTGACCACCAAAATAATCAAGGACACTAATGATTATAAACCACTGAAAACGATAGGAACCAATGAGGACAGGTTAAACAGGTGCAGAAGGGAGGGCTCTTCCTACGGTAGAATGCCAACTGAAAAAGGCAGAAAAGAGTGCTAGAGTTAGAAAAAATCAGCTATTCTGCAATAATGGCAGTAAAAATTGGTTCAGGTAAGAATCATCAATACCATACCAGCCAGTGTCCAAAAAAAAAAAAAAATCATCAATGGATGCTAAATGTATATCAAAAAGTTTGATGAGGAACAAGATATTTGCATAGTCTTCAAGTATCTTATATAACATATATTGCTTATTAATTGCAAGGGAAAAATATTACCCATATAGTGGAGAAACTGGACAATAAATTGACCATGTGATCAAAACTATTGAAGGTTATTGTGTGCCTCTGGATGTAATACCCTGAGAAGGATATAACACCCCTTACATGGTATTCCAGCCAAGGATGAAGAACCTGAATTCAATTTTCAGGAAACATTAGATAAACCCAAAATGAAGAACATTCTTCAAAAAAAGCTAACAAAACAAAGCTGACCTGTATTATTCAAAAATACCCACATCATTAAGGACAGATAAAGACTAAGGAACTCTTTCAGATTAAATTATAAAAAGATAGGACAACTGAATGCAATATATGATCCTGGACTAAAAGGAAAATATTTTATAAAGGAATTACAGGGACAATAAACATTGGAATATATAATAGATTATCTAAAAGCACTGCATCATGGCTGGCCTGTTAGCTCAGTTGATTAAGCATGGTGTTACAACACCAACATCCAGGGTTCTGATCCCTTCACTGGCCAGCTGCCAAAAAATAAAAAAATTTTAAAAAGTATTGTATCTGTATCAACGTTAAATTTTCTGAAATATGAGTAACTGCACAGTGGTGTGTTACCTACACACCATTAAGAATCTAAACAGTGGATAAATTCAGATATTAGGGCATAAAGGGGCATGATATACAACCTACTCTCAAATGGCTCAGAAAAAAAAAAAAACCAATGTGTAAGCTGTGATTTGAATGTCCCCCAAGCTCATGTTGGAACTAACCTCCGATATGGTGGTGGAAGGTGAGGCCTTTAAGAGTTTATCAGATCACCGGGAACTGTGCCATCATGAATGGATTAATCCATTCATGCAGTAATGGGTTCATGGTTTTATGGGTTGTCATGGGCACAGTTCTGATTGCTTTATAAGGACAAGAAGTTAGAAAAGTTATCTCTCCTGCTCATGCCATCCTTACCATATGATGGCCTGTATTTCCACGGGACTCTAGAGAGTCACCACTAAAAAGAAGGCCCTCACCAGATGTGTTCCCGGGACTGTGGACTTCCCAGCCTCTAAAACTGTAAGAAATAAATTTCATTTCTTTATAAATTACCCAGTTTCAAGTATTTGGTTATAAGCAACAGAAAACAGACTAATACAGTGTGTGTAAAAAGAGGATATAAAAACAAATGAGGCAAAATGTTTAAAATTAGTAATCTGCAGCTTAAAAATTATTTCAACGTAAAAATTTAAAATACTATACAGAGATCAATTGGACGAGAACCTACATGCCATTAAGAATCTTTTTTTTCTTTTCCTTTTTGTCTTTTTTCGTGTCCGGCAACGGATCGCAACCGTCAGTGTCGCGCCCGTACCGGACCGGGACCGGCAAAGGCAACGGGATCGCAACCCTCGGTGTTGCGGCCGCACCTCGCTCAGCCAGTCTGTATGTGGGATCCGAACCCTCGGCGGGAGCCGAACCCTCAGCGGGAGCGCCACCGCACTCCCAAGTGGCGCACTGTAGCAGTGCACCACAGGGCCGGCCCAGCCATTAAGAATCTAAACAGTGGATATGTTCTAAAATCATAAAGTCTGGTGATCATCCAGATGTTAGAGCTGAAAGAGAAGCAAACGGTGAGCCACAGCGAGACCAGGCAGACAACTGGACAGCTTCTGTATCATGCCTTCTCTCCTTGGTTTCCTGCAGATGCCACTGCTACCATATAATCCTAAGGGGGACTCTTGCTCCACTCCCTCAGTGGATCAAGAATTTCCTAGCTAATGAACATGGTTTTTATTACTGATGGTATCCTTTCCACTCATTTTCACAGCATTAAATCCCCTGTTGTCCATTTGTATTTTGAGTTCAAGAATGACATGTATTTGTCGTGTTTTAAGGTTTTCACTAACATTTAATTTTATCCATCATAACCTAAGCAAAATTTTTGATCTACCCAAATGACAAAAATACCTAGTATGGGCCGGCCCGTGGCTCACTCGGTAGAGTGCGGTGCTAATAACACCAAGGCCGCGGGTTCGGATCCTATATAGGGATGGCCGGTTTGCTCACTGGCTCACCGTGGTGCTGACAACACCAAGCCAAGGGTTGAGATCCCCTTACCGGTCATCTTTAAAAAAAAAAATACCTAGTATATTTTGCATCTGATTTGAAATGTATTTTTTATATTAAACAAAATGTTTTCTAGGGATAGCAAGTTAGCTCAGTTGGTTATGGCATGGTGCTAACACCAAGGTCCATGGTTCAATCCCTGTACTAGCCAGATGCCAGAAAAAAATGTTTTCTAAAACACAACTTTTAAACTTACCATACCTTACACTCTATGTGGGGCTGGATGAAGATCTTTAGAAGTTCTTAATACTGGGAAGATTATGATTTTCCCTCTCCTCACAGTATCTAAAGCTGTATAAAATGTATAATTTAAAAATTTTTAAATGAATTAAACTTACAAATATACCAGATAAGTTTACTGAAAGGAAACTTCTCATTTTATTTTGGTGTACCTGCTTTGATAGTATCTCGGCTACATGCTTAATGTTAATGCCCCTACAGGATATTCTAGCACTTGTCCCACATTAATGTATATACCAACAGTTTATATGCTAAAATCTTTTTTTAATCACTGTGGTCTTTTAATCACTGTGACATTAAATGCTGTTAATCTGAAACAGGCCTAGCTGTACACTCCTGGTAGATAATTCTCCCTACTATACATATTAAATCCACAAGTTCAGATTATGTCTCTATTTCAAGCCTAATGATATAACTAATGGCTTCCACCTCCATTAGAGATACCAGAAAATTAAAAGGACTTTATGATACAAAAATTGCTATTTTCAAATCAAAAGAATAAAATGTGACCACAACAGATGACTCTGCAAATCACTTCACTATCTTCCCCTAGGAAGAACTATATAGGAGGCATGATTATAAAAAAAGGGGGGCTTATTTTATTATTTTTAACTTCTCAATATACATTGTAGTTGATTTAAAAAAAAAAAGGTTCTTTTAAGCAGTTAAGTCTGAAACTTGGCTGCACATAAGTATCACCTGGGAGCCCAGGCCAACTAAATCAGAATCTCTAGGGGTACTTCAAAACAGTTGTGGAAAATGGAATTAAAAAATAACACAGGGCCGACCCTGTGGCTCACTCGGGAGAGTGCGGTGCTGGCACAGCAGCACTGGGAGCGCCGAGGCCGCGGGTTCGGATCCTATATAGGGGTGGCCGGTGCGCTTACTGGCTGAGCGTGGTGCAGACGACACCACACCGAGGGTTGCGATCCCCTTACCCGTCAAAAAAAAAAAAAAAAAAAAAAAAACCCACAAAAGTTCTAGCCAGTTAGCTCAGTTGGTTAGAGGTGGTGCTGATAACACCAAGATCCAGGGTTCAATCCCTGTACTGGCCAGCTGCCAACAAAACATAACAAACTAAAGATAATATGAATCTTTCCATGTTTGAAGTACCCTTGTATTTTTATTTTTGTTTGTTTCATTTTGGCGGCTGGCCAGTAAAGAGATCTGAGCCTGTGACCTTGGTGTTAACCAACTGACCTAACCAGCCAGCCCCTACCCTCATATTTTAAAGCTTCTGAAGTGATTACAATGTACAACTGAGGTAAAGAACCACTGTTTTAAAAAAGAAATATTCCTGAATATATATATATATTTAAATATATATTGCTTTCAAAAGTAACACCATAAGAAGCTATAAACTTATTCCAGCAATGCCTACAAGTTTTTTCTTAAGTGCCCTTTTTAAAATCGCTTTTTGTCATAAGTTGGCCAACAATGTTAGCCAGGCTGATTACCTGCCTTATCAATTATATTAAGTTCTTAATAGAGGTGCAAGTTTTAGTGTCACAAAGACTTGCGTACAGGTCTCAGCTCTGCCATTTAATAGTTAGTTCCATTATTGTGGTAAGTAGCTAAACCTTCCTGACCTTCAATTTCTTTATCCATAAAATGGAAGGCTTAAAAGGAGAAAACATGCACAGCATGGCACCTGGCACATAGGAAGTAATGTATAAATGGCCGTGAATTGATCATTATCAAACTAGACTAGAAGACGTGGAGGCTGGGACTGTATTTCAATCTTTTATTCCCATGACCTACCACATAGTAGGTGCACAATAATTATTAATTATTGATTACTAATTAAGCACCTTAAGGATTTTTTATCTGTCTTTATAACCCTGCCTCCTAGTACAGATTCGGGTGTACAGCAAGAGCTTAATAATGTTCCGGGAAAAATGAAACAAAACATTTCAGATAAGAACAAACCCTCAAGCCTTGCTTTGTAGTAAAGAAGTCAGAATAACCAGCATCCGTAGCCAATAGTCCCACAAATTGCACTGCAGGCCGCTGCTGTATAAACAGTTCTACAGCTCCATCAGTAATGCAACTGCCCCCAGAAATATCCAGTGACACAATATTAGGCAGGATATCCTTCTGCTGTAGCAAATGAAAAGCTAGGTCTGATTTGAGTTGCCTGTGATCAGAAATATCAAGGTGAAGCAGACATTTAAGTTCTCTAATGACTTTAAGTATTTGTGGTTTGGTCATTGTCAGGCATTTCAGATAGTGCATTGTGAGAGACTTGAGTCTATCCTTACAGTTAAGGAGTGCAGAGATGTTAGTGACCAGAGTATTGGAGATATCCAAGCTTTCCAGACTTGGTAACTGAGAAACATTGGCCAGGTCTTCACTATGAAAACAAACATTGAAAACACTTAAAATGCGGAGACCAGTGAGCTGACTAAAGAATAGTCTTGAATGTTGAGGGATGCTTGTTGAGTCTAACAGGAGACACCGGAGGTTTTGTTGGATCCAGCTATTGCGGCAGAGTCCACTTATGATGTCTGGGATTGGGAGGTCAGCATGCACTGCAGTAGCATCCAGCTCAATGAGCTTATGATGGCAGAAGGCTTTTATGAATGCAGCTGTAGAGATTTTAGCTTTTTGGATTTTGACCAGCTTCAATTTCATTTGGTTGCCTTGGAAAATGCTTGCAGTTCTATCAGTCAGTTTGCCTATAAGAGAACCAGAACCAGCTTGTAATGACGATTAGATCTCATGCCTTTCCAGGATGCATGTGGCAATAAACTACAATAGATGCTGCTAATAACAATAATGACTACGTTTACTGCTTACTCTGTACCAGGCATTGTTCTAAACCCTTTACTAAGAATACCTCATTTACTCTTTGCACTAATATTAGAAAGAACAACAGTATTATTATTACTGTTGCATAGCTGAGGAAACTGAAGCTTGAAGAGGATAACCAGGTTTCTCAAGGTCATATGTGTCAGTAATCCAGTCAAAACTGGGTTTGACTCCTAAGCTCAAAGTTTCATTTACAGTAAACTTGTTCACAGAAACAAAAACCAAAATGAAATAGGTAGATAAGTACAATATACATGATAACAACACTACTAATGACTACTTTTTAACCAAATTAATGGATGATCTTTGACAAGTCAGTTGCCACTCTGAGCCTCATTTTCCTAATCTATAAATGAGTGAGTTGTACTAGATTTCATTTAGCTTTACTAAGCATCTTCTATATGTGAGATCCCACGTTAAGCAGCGGGCACACAAGGCAATTAGACACATGTGACCACAGGGAATTCAGTCTAGGAAGGCATACCAGGCAAATAAATAATTACAATAGTGTGCTGTATGCAGTAGTGACATGTACCAGGTATTAAATTAGCACAGATGAGAGTGATTAACTTTGGGGAAGGTTTTAAAGACTGAGTATCAGTTTGCCAGGGTGAAAGTGAAGAACATGACAAAGACATGGAGACATAGAACAGCAGATTATTTGGAACGACCCCCAAGTAGATCAGCACAGCCATAATAAGTGTGCAATGGGAGGCACAGATGGCAATAAGAGAGGAAAGGATGGTGAAAGGCAGACAGGGCCTGTACACAAAGCTAGGAAGTACAGGGCCAGCCTGTGGTTCACTCAGGAGTGTGTGGTGCTGATAACACCAAGGCCATGGGTTCAGATCCCACATAGGGATGGCCGGTTAGCTCGTTGGGTGAGCGTGGTGCTGACAACACCAAGTCAAGGGTTAAGATCCCCTTACCGGTCATCTTCTTAAAAAAAAAAAAAAGCTAGGAAGTTCAGACTTCTACCCTATGGACAATGAAAAACAATTCAAGATTTTTAAACAGAAAAATAAGTGACCATGATTACATTTTTAGAAAGATCAATCTTGTGACAGAATAAACAATTAGGATGGTGTTTGATGGGAATGAGATTGGGACAACAGATTATTAACGGTTTTAATGATGAGAGTTTAAACTGGACAGAACATGGTGGCAGAATGGAAAGGACTGAGGAAAAAGTGTATGAGCTGATTCCCAGGTTCCAAGTTTAAGTTGGGCTGTGCTACCAAGACAGGAAAGTAAGGGAGCTTCTATACCTTGGGCTTTGATGGGGGAATCAGTAAGTTCATTCATACATTTACTGAACATGGAGTACCCACTATATGCAAAGTGCTAGGTGCTAACCATGGTAAATAAAACAGACATGGCACCGGCTGTCCTGAATTTATCTGCATCCTAAAGGGAGAATACAGAGACCAAACAAGCAGAATACATCTAACATTAGAAATGTGGTAAGTGCTCTAATGAAAAAAGCAAGAACATTATATGGGGGTGGAGGGAGGGACCTGGAGGACAAGAATCTTCTGCCTCTCTGTGGGGTCTGAAGAGATGACATTTAAGCTGAGACCTAAAGAACATGAAAGGTGAAAGCAGAAGTCATTCCAAACAGGGGGAAGAGCTAAGGCCCTGATGTGAGAAACAACTTGGCTTTTTCTGTGAAAATGAAAAAAAAAACAGTGTGGCTAAAGCACAGTGTAAAGGGGAAACCAGCATCTGACAGATTGGAGTAAGAGGCAGGAGTCAGATCTTGCGGGCCCTAGTGAGTAGCTGGCATTGTATCCTAGTACAACAGAAAGCCTCTAAAAGAGTGACAGAGGAGTGGCCAGATCAGATTAAAATTTTTAAAAGGAATGCTTCTCTGCTGTGTGGCAGAGCTTGCCAAGGGGCAAAAATGAGGGTGAGAAGACCATGTGGGAGGCCAGGGGAGAGGTAACAGAATGATGTCATTGTGACAGAGGCTAGGAGGAAAAGAATGTTTGAGATATATATACCCTGAAGGTAGAGAATGTTTCAACAGAAGTGAGGGGAGATGGAGGAGGAATTAAAAATTAATCCTAAATCAATGAACAACTACGTAGATGGCCAAGCCATTATGGCAGAAGTGTAGCAGATACTGTGATGTGCCACCCAGATCCTCCTTAGGAATAAAGGACTTACTACTTCAGCTGCTGGGAGTGCCACTAGCTGATAGCCCTCACCTATGGGGACTGCCTAGTTGAAGAGTTGTCCCACTCAAGGTTATATACCCCCTTCTCACAAGGACCCACATCCAAATATTAAGGTGGTATAAAGATTGAGGTATAAAGGTCCAGCCTTCAAACCTCAACTGAAGACAGGTCTGAGTAGTCATCTTCAGGACTCCCCACAAGATCAGCTGAGGTCTTCTAGATCCTATTTCTAATCTATAACACCTGGGCTTAAACCTTTGAATTAGTATGAAGACAGTATTTAAAGGGCTAGCCGGTTAGCACAGTTGGTTAGAGCGTGGTGCTGATAACACCAAGGTCCAAGGTTCTCTCCCTGTACAGGCCAGCTGCCAAATAAATAAATAAATAAAAGACAGTATTTAAAACCATGGGAATGGGGTCTGGCTGGTTAGCTCAGTTGTTTAGAGCACAGTCTTGTAACATACCAAGGGTAGGGGTTTGGATCCCTGTACTGGTCAGCAGCCAAAAAATGAAAAAACATAACAAAACATGGGAATGGATAACAGGGGAAAGAAAGTAGGGAGAAAAAAGAAAAAGCAAGAAGCAAGGACAAAGTATTAGGAGCATCAACATTTAAGGTCCAAAAGTAGAAGGATAAGTAATGGTCATGATAACTAACAGTTACTGAACGTTCTAAGTACTTTAGATATATTAACTCTCTCATAAAATCCACTGAAATAGGTATTTCATTTTAAAGATGAGGTGAGGAATAGAAAAGTTAAATGGCCCAAGGAAACCTACCTAATAAATAGTTCAGACAGTGTGCAAACCTAGGTAGTCTGGCTCCAGAGCCAGAGCTCTTAGCTTTTAATCTGTATTGCCTTTCAGGGGAAGTTAGATAAGGAGACAGGCAGCAATGGCTGGCCGGTTAGCTCAACTGGTTAGAGCGCAGCCTTATAACACCAAGGTCACAGGTTCAAATCCCTGTACCAATGAGCCACAAGAAAAAAAAAAAAATGGGAAGAGACATGCAGCAGTCACTGAGGTAGGAAGAAAATCAGAAGAATGTGATGCCTTAATAGCCCAGAGTGCAGGACTCCAAAGAGGCATTAGGACTCATGATTCTGAAGCTTAGAATAAAGGTGTATGCAGGGCCGGTCCGTGGCTCCCTTTGGAGAGTGTGGTGCTGCACCAAGTCAAGGGTTCTGAAGCTTAGAATAAAGGTGTATACAGGGCCGGTCCGTGGCTCCCTTGGGAGAGTGTGGTGCTGACAACACCAAGTCAAGGGTTAAGATCTCGTTACGGGTCTTTTTTTTTTTTTTTTTTTTTTTAAAAAAAAGGTCTACGCTAGGAACTCTAAGGGAAAAATCACCCAGAGTGTGCAGAGTAAGAAAGGTATCCAAGACAGAACCTTAAGGTACAAAAAAAACACTTAAGGTGCGGACAAAAAGAAAAAAATTGTGAAAGAGTAACCCAGGATAAAAGAAAAAATAGAAGAACAAAACTATTCTAAACCAGAAAGGTCAGGGAGAATAATGAACACTAAAAGCCAAATTTACAAGAACTCATGATGATTTAACGCATCTAGGTAATGATCATCCATCTATGGCCACCACAATCACAAAAGCAAACCAACCAGACAACCAGACTTTATAAGCACCCTGAAGGAAGTACAGGCACCACCGAAAAAAAACAAAAACACTGAAGCTGAATCTGATCAAGCACTACCTCTGACATCCAAATGACAGAAAATATGAGGGTCAGAGGAACATGTCAAAGTCATAGCACAGTTAAACAATGTCAAAATTCAGATTGTGGGAAACTCTACAGAACAAATGACCAGTTTCTTTAAAACACACACACACGGGCCGGCCCGTGGCTCACTCGGGAGAGTGCGGTGCTGATAACACCAAGGCCCTGGGTTCGGATCCCATATAGGGATGGCCGGTTCGCTCACTGGCTGAGCGTGGTGCTGACAACACCAAGTCAAGGGTTAAGATCCCCTTACCGGTCATCTTTTAAAAAAAATAAATTAATTAAATTAAAAAAAATAAAAATAAAAATAAAACACACACACACATATCTGAGAGACAGAGGGGAAGAGAGAGACAGACGGAGGAAGCCCATAGACTAAAAGAGGCTTAAAAAGCCAAACACCGCACCAGCCAGCCACCAAAACAAATAAAACAAAAAGCCTATCACCCAATCACAATAGTTAACCAATTCTAGTTCCTAATTCAAACAAATGGTTTTCTAAATTTTTAAGACAATTAGTCAAAGCAAACACTGACTAGATATATGATAATATTAAGAAATTAGACTCTGGCCTCTAACTAAATTACACCATTGGCTGCTCTGGTTCTAAGATTTTCAGACTTTGACTGAACCATGCTACCAGCATCCCAAGGTATCCAGTTTATAGACGGCCAACCATGAGACTTCTCAGCCCTTATGCATGAGCCAACTCGCCTAAAAAAAAAATCTCCTCTATCTATATACAAAACAGAAAAGAAATTAATGCTAAAATTTTTAACTGTGAAATTTAAACTGTAGTTATAATTTTTTTAAAGTCCCCAGCTACACTTAGGATTGAAATGATATCATATCAAGGACTTATACTTCAAAATATCCGGGTGCAGGGCAAGGAGTAGGTAGAATTATGGATAAAAGAAGACTGACCATGAGTTGATAACTGCTGAAGCTGGATATATCAAGGTTTGTTTAGTTTCTCTAGTTTTGTAAATTTAAATTTTTTTCAATAAAATGTTAAAAAAAGTAAAATGAAACCTACGTAGAAATAACAAGGTGCAAGAAATTTATCTTCTTTCTAAACTCTATACCTTCACCCTGAAAAATACTTGTGCTCCCGGGTAAAAACCAAAGAACTGAATGCCTCTTCTTTTACTTAATTTCTTTAAAAATTTATTAAATGGGTGACATACAGCATCTTTACATTAAAACTGAACATGAAAAATCCGGGGAAAAAAACTAAACATGAAGTAGCACTCACAGAGGTTCCTAAAAGGCAGCAGGGCTCAGGGTTTATCCCAGCACAGTGTCTGCCAAGCAGTAGATACTTAGTAAGTGAACACTGCTATATTATTATTTACAAGAAATTTGGATAGCGAGGGAAATGGAACACCTACTGTGTCAACATCATCGAATGGAGACTGTGAATGTAAAAGAGAAGTCCCAGGACAGAAGCCAGGTGAGAGAAGCCTAAGAAACTGCTTCACCACTGCCACCCGGCTCCATTCCCAGCCCAGCCCAGTGCACACAGAGTGGGGAAACGTCCGGCAGGGGAGGCAGAGGCTCCGCAGAAACCACACACCCTGTGGGGCCACCACTGCATGATCCAGCAGGTAGGCTTCACCACAGGCACCCGGCTCCATTCCCAGCCTGGCCTAGTACGCTCGGAGCAGGGAGACGTCCATCAGGAGAGGCGGGAACTCCACAGGGACCACACTGCTGCCGCGCGATCCACCAGCCTGGCCCAATGCGTACGGAGCACAGAGACATCCAGCAGGGGAGATTGAAGCTCCGTAGAGTCCACACACCCTGTGGGCGGGCCGCCGTGCGATCCAGCAGCAGGTAGGCTTCACCGCCACCACCCAGCTCCATCCCAAGCCCGGCCTAGTGCGCACGGAGCAGGGAGAAGTCCAGCATAGGAGGTGGAAGCTCAGCAGAGACCACACATCCTGCAATACTGCCCCGTGATCCAGCAGCCCAGCTGAGTCCAAGCTGACCAGAGAGGTGGCTCTCCGGAGAGGCCCAAGACCTGAGGCAACCACACACACACGGCACTAGTGGCCAACTGAGCAGTCACTGAGGTAGCCATACCAAATTGGCAACCACAGCAACATCTTAGTCAGTCAACAGTGTCAAACCTGTGGACTGTGAAACCCCCTGCCACAATGAATAAACATCAAAGAAAGGATACCAGAAATATAAAAAGTCAAGAAAGTACACCACCAAAGGATAATAACTCTCAAGCTCTAGATCCTATAGAACAAGAAGCCCTTGAAATGACTGCCAAGGAATTTTGAGTGATAATTCTAAGGAAACTGAATGAGATACAAGAAAACTCAGCTAGGCATCATAATGAAATGACGAAAAGTATACAGGACCTGAAAGAAGAAATGTATAAGGAAATCAATGCCCTGAAAAAAAATGTAGCAGAACTTGCCGAACTGAAGAAGCTATTCAGCGAAATAAAAAACACAACAGAGAGGTTAACCAGCAGGCTTGAGGAAGTTGAAGAGAAAACCTCTGAACTTGAAGATGGGCTGGTTGAAATAACACAAGCAGACAAAAAAAAAAAAAAA
>NW_007726117.1:1661843-1662676 GCF_000696425.1 Galeopterus variegatus | reverse complement strand
AGAAATCATTAAGATCAGAGCAGAACTTAATGAAATTGAAACCCAAAAAACAATACAAAAGTTAAATGAATCAAAAAGTTGGTTTTTGAAAAGATAAATAAAATTGACAAACCATTAGCATGGCTAACAAAAAAAGAAGAGAGAAGATTCAAATAACAAAAATTAGAAATAAAAAAGGTGATATTACAACGGATTCATCTGAAATAAAAGGAATCATTCGAGACTACTATAAACAACTATACGCCAACAAGTTTGAAAATATGGAGGAAATGTTTAAATTTCTGGACACACACAAGCTCCCAAAACTGAGCAATGAAGATGTAGAAAATCTGAACAGACCAATAACAATAAAGGAGATTGAAGCAGTTATCAGAAGGCTCCCAACAAAGAAAAGCCCAGGACCAAATGGATTCACAGAAGAATTTTACCAAACATTCAAAGAGGCATTGACACGGATTCTTTACAAACTATTCCAAAAGATTGAAACAGATGCAAATCTCCCAAACTCATTCTATAAAGCAAACATCATCCTGATAGCAAAACCAGGTAAAGATATAACCAAAAAGGAAAACTATAGGCCGATATCCTTGATGAATATAGATGCAAAAATCCTCACTAAAATACTAGCAAACAGAATACAGCAACACGTACGTAAAATTATTCACCACAGTCAAGTGGGATTCATCCCAGGGATGCAAGGTTGGTTCAAGATATGCAAATCAATAACTGTGATACACCATATTAATAAAATCAAACACAAGGACCATATGACCATCTCTATAGATACTGAAAAAGCATTTGATAAAATTCAACATTCATTCATGACAATGACC
>NW_007726117.1:1646475-1659834 GCF_000696425.1 Galeopterus variegatus | reverse complement strand
ATTATATTAAGTGAAACAAGTCAGGCACAGAAAGAGAAATACCACACGTTCTCACTTATTGTTGGGAGATAAAAATAAATAAATTCACACACACAAAAAAGAAAAAAAAACCGGGGGGGAGAAGAAGACATTACAATTACAATTCCTTGAAGTTGACATGACAACCATACAGAAAGGACATTGTTGGGTGTGAGGTGGGAGAGGGAGGAGGGAGGGAGGTTTAGGTAATGGGCCACAATAATCAACCACATTGCATATCGACAAAATGAAATTTTAAAAAAAAAACAAGAAAGAAAAAGAAATTTGCCGCAAGTCTCATGAAAAGGTTATCAAATAGTCACCTAGTAAAATTCTGGTAAAAAAATCCAACATAAATTCAGTGGACATATTAAAGCAGTACAGCACAGTGGTTAAAAAAATTTAGTTTCGGGCCGGCCCGTGGCTCACTCGGGAGAGTGCGGTGCTGATAACACCAAGGCCACGGGTTCGGATCCCATATAGGGATGGCCGGTTCGCTCACTGGCTGAGCGTGGTGCTGACAACACCAAGTCAAGGGTTACAAAACCCTTTCTGGGCATCTTTAAAAAAAAAAAAAAAAAAAGTTTAGTTCTAGCCGGCCCCTGGCTCACTTGGGAGAGTGTGGTGCTGATAACACCAAGGACACAGGTTCGGATCCCTATATAGGGATGGCCAGTTAGCTCACTTGGGAGAGCGTGGTGCTGACAACACCAAGTCAAGGGTTAAGATCTCCTTACCCGTCATCTTTTGGGGGGAAAAAAAATTTAGTTTCTAAGGCCAGCTGGTTAGCTCAGTTGGTTAGAGCATGATATTATAACACCAAGGTCAAGGGTTCAGATCCTCATACTGGCCAGCCACCAAAAAAACAAAAACAACAACAACAATTTAGTCCCTGGAGCCAGGCTGCCTGGGTTCAAATCCTGACTGCCAGTTCTGAGCTATGTTAGCTTGGATAGTTTCGGCATGTGTAAAAAGGGATGACAGTATGAATGTAAAGTTTTTGGAACAGTATCTACCAAAGGGTTAGCTGTTATAACTTTTATGGCTTTTATTAAATAAAAATTATTAGTAGTATATAAACTTAAATGACACCTCACTGATATAATTTTCATCTCCTCAACTGGGAAAAACTAATGTTTTCTCTTGAGGTTTCTATTCTTAAATAATGATCCATTAAACCACACAGCAAAATTCCCAATCATCAGCCTCAGTCACCAAATGCCTAGGCACTTCACCCTTGTGAGGTTACCTAAAATTGATATTATAGGCTATACCATATAGATCAGTGTAAGTATAGTCATCCCTCGTATAGTAAGTATAGTATCTGAGGGAGATTGGTTCCAGGACCCCTCTCCATACCAAAATCCAAGGATACCCAAGTCCTTTATATAAAATGGCATAGCCGGCCCGGTGGCACACTGGAGAGTGCGCCGCTTGGGAGCGCAGTGGCGCTCCCGCCGAGGGTTCGGATCCCATGTGGAGACCGGTTCCCGCTCTCTGGCTGAGTGCGGTGCAGGCGCAACACCGAGGGTTGCGATCCCATTACCGGTCAGTAAAAAAGACAAAAAGGAAAAAAAAGAAAAAAGAAAATATAAAATGGCATAGTATTTGCATATAACCTATGCACATCCTCCCATATACTTTTTTTTCAGTGGCTGGCCAGTACAGGGACTGAACCCTAGACCTTGGTGTTATCAGCACCATGCTCTAACCAGCTGAGCTAACTGGCCAGCACCCCCATATACTTTAAATCATCTCTAGATTACTTATAATACCTAACACCTAATACAATGTCTACACTTCATTTGCATGGATTCAAAGTAGTACTTGGTGCATAGCAAATTCAAGTTTTGCTTTTCTGGAACTTCATGGAATTTCTTTTCTTTTCCTGAATATTTTCAATCTGTGGTTTGTTGAACCCCTGGAAGGCCGACTATACACTCTCTGACTTTCACACACAACGACAAAATGCCCTATAAATGCATTTCTCAGAACATATCCCCATCATTAAGCAACACATGACCGTACTGAAAAATCACTGAACTGCATACTTCAAATGTGTGACTTGTATGGTATGTATCAATAAATGACTTTCACACACAACGACAAAATGCCCTATAAATGCATTTCTCAGAACATATCCCCATCATTAAGCAACACATGACTGTACTGAAAAATCACTGAACTGCATACTTCAAATGTGTGACTTGTATGGTATGTATCAATAAAGCTGTTATAAGAAATAAACAAGCATTTTCATTAAGAAAAAAACTGTAACAAGGCAAATAAAACACACCCTTTTTTTAAAGTAGTTTTTTAAAACCCCACTACAATGATAAAAAAAAATTTTTTTTAATTGCTCATCTCCATAATGAAAAGAATGCGAGATGAGACTACAGCAACAGCATTGTAGAAGCTAGAGAGTAGATGGATGAGCAATAACTTGACTTAGTTTTCCACTTTCTTTACCTGCGAAGCCATAGCAGGGTGAGCCCAGAAGCCAGACAATTTCCATCATGGGATCACAGAATGACTGAGATTCAACCTCCACACAAACAAAATGGAAATAATTTGTGATGATCAAAACAGGAATTGTGTGTAAATGTGCATTTCAAATAGTAAAGTGCTATAAAAGTAGACCTACTGTAGAGGAGCCTTATCATTTACCTTGCCAAGTCATCACCCCAAGGAATCGATCAGCTACTTCCTGAGGGAAATTCCAGTGCTCAGGAAGGCACAGTGTTCCATCAGGTCTTTCAGAACACAATTTCTCCAGGTTAGCAATCAGAACATTCAGGCAGAGGTTGACCAAAGAGTAGGGAGATGCCTCCTCCTAGCAAATAAACACCAAACAAACTCTGTTAGAATACATCTGCAAAATTTCAACATAAAAGTGGTCATGCCATAACATATCCTATTTGACAAGGATATCTGAAAATACATCCTCCTTACTCTAATATGTAACGAAACCACCTTATTCCAACTGTTAACTGAATAAAAGATTTTTTATCTGTTGTACCTTTTGTTGTATCTTGAAAAAAATTAAGTTCTATCAATCCTTTTTCTGTGCCAGCAACTGAAAATACAGTGATGAGTAAGATACAGTTCTAGTCCTTTGGGACCTGACAGTTTAGTAGAGAATACAACCAAGAAATCTGACAATTTCAATATAACATTTGAAACGTTTCAAGCACAGATCACATTGTTATTCATTCAACAAATATTTATTGAGTGATTATTATGTGCCAGAGGATATTAAGGCCTATTACTACTCTCAAAAATATTCACAACCTATAAGGGTAATACACCCAGGGTGCTATAGAAGAGTAAGAAACTGACAGGAAGGTGAGATTCTAGAGGCATATGGTCCCTTTCTCCTCCAAAGCCTTCATTCATTCAACAAATATTTGAAAGGCATGGCACTGCATTTAGGGATGAGAAAGAGATAAGTCAAAGAGACTGATATCTTTCTCAGAAACCTCAGCATGCAACACTTCATTGACCCACACACCACTTTCACCTCACTAAATTCCCTCCATGGTCCAAGTATAAATAACTCCATTACAAATACCCTCAACTCCCTTGTTCCTGCATCCATTACATTCTCCAGAAAAAAAAACTATCTCGGGAAGAACTCCACTATCCCAATACCCAGCAGATAAGCATATAAGGAGAGGGGCAAGATTCACACAACATAGCATGCCACTACAAATTCATAATCATTAACTTCAAATGGGCTATCAGTAGCTACAAATCCTACAGTTTCTAAAGACAGGACTCTACCCCATTATCTGGCAAGAACTGTTTCATATCTTCTACTGGTTCCTCAAATCCATTTTATACTGATATCAGAATCTGATTCATACTTCATTAAGAAAAATGAAACCATCTCACCAACAAATTTAGCTAGAAACTGCATGCATCTTTTCCTTATTCTCCTCTTAAATGGAGAAGGTATATCTTCCTTGCAAAGATCAATACTTCCACAGGATGGATTTCATCCCTCTTGCCTTGGCCCCCCTCCTGTTATTTCTCCTTCTCAAATAGATCATTTCATCAACAGACAATTTATGCTATTATTTTGTCTTAAAAACAAACAAAAAAAAATCGGCTGGCTGGTTGGCTCATTCAGTTAGAGAGTGGTGTGGTAACACCAAAGTCAAGGGCTCCGATCCCTGTACTGGTCAACTGCCAAAAAAAAAAAAAGAAAAAAGAAAAATCTTCTGTTGACTTCCACATCTTACTGAGTTACTCCTCCTCATAAACAAACTTCTCCAGTAAGTTTAGCCTAGGGCTGGCTGGTTTGCTCCATTGGTTAGAAGGTGCTACTGATAATACCAAAGTCTGGGGTTTCATCCCTGTACCAACCAGCCAGTTGACAGAAAAAAAAAAAAAAGTTTAAGTCTATATGCTGTAATCACTTTACTCTCATTGAGGTTTCTGGTTTGTTTGTTTTAACTGAGGTATAATTTACATATAGCAAAAAAAAATCACTTTTTGGTGTACAATTACAAGTTTGGATGAATACATAGTCATATCACCACCATTAATACTAAAGTTCCATCACCCAAAAATTCCCTTTGTAAACAATCCTTCCCGTCAATACCAGGCAACCAGTAATCTGTGTTCTGCACCCATATTCTGCCTTTTCTAGGATGTCATATAGCCTTTTGAATCTGACTTCTTTTACTTCACATAACGCATATGAAGTTTATCCATGTTGTTGCTGTTTCTGTAATTCACTACTTTTTATTCCTGAGAAGTAGCCCACTTCATGAATATACCACAAATGCTTTATTCACAAATTGAAGAACATCTGAATTGTTCGAAGTTTTGGGCAATTTTGAATAAAGCTGCTATAAATATTCATATACACGCTTGCATAAACAAAGTTTTTATTTTTCCTGGGTCACACACATATGTGTATATTTAACTTTATATAAGCCTCTCTTCCTGCAGAGGCTGTACCACTTTGCATTCCCAAAACAACATATGATAGTTTTGGTTGCTCCAAATCCTCACAGCATTATGTTTTAGAAATGCTTCCTACTCCAATCATTCTTTATGTCATTTTATCTGGTTTCATATCCCACCAAGACCACTAATAACTTCGCCATTGCAAAATCTAACAGATGCTTTTCAGTCTTCTTCAGCATCTTCTGGCACAAGTGACCACTCCCCCTCATTAAAACACTCTCTTCTCTTGGCTTCTAGGACATCGCCCTCCCTTCTATCTCTTTTCTAGTTTCCTTTATGGACTCCTCTTTTGCTATAATGAATTTAAATTTTGGAACTACTTGCAGCTTTATCCTAGAACTGTGCTGTCCAATATGGTTGCCACTATTCCCAATGTGGCTTATACTATTTATACTTAGATTAATTAAAATTAAAAATTCAGAGCTGCTCAGTTAGCTCAGTTGGTTACTAACACTCACTGTGTTAGTAACACTAAGGTCAAGGGTTTCGATCCCCGTACAGGCCAGCTGCCAAAAATAGAAAACAAAAATAAGTAAATAAAAACTTTTAAAAATAAAATAAAAATTCAGTTGTAGCCACATTTCAAGGGATCAAGAGCCTGTTAGAGGGTGAACAGAACCAGTGACATTTTGTGCCACATTTGCCATGCTGACTCCTCATTTAACCTTTGTTTCACTGACCAGTTATGCTGTAACACCTAAGGGCAAATGTAAAGCGAACATAGGTTCAGGTAGCGAGTAACTTATCACAGCAGGTGGCATGAGTGGTCTGAGCACAGATATCACAAGCCAACAACCACCCCCTTCATGGATCACAAGACACCTGGTGAACTATGTTATTTTTCTTAAGGGCTTTCTTTGAAGTTATTCTTAGTAACAGGGGCTTTAGCTATATAAACATTATCTAACCTGCAGTTAGAGCTCTCATCTGCTTCTTCACTGTGGCCCAGCTTCCTTGTCTGTAAGTCATCCTGATTAATAAGTATCTCTGAATACTGAATGGACCTGCCAGCTTCCTTCTTCAGTCTCAAAGTATCTTCTCAATTTGAAGGGCATTATACTTTAACACCCTCCTTGCACAAAGAGCCACAGGGTCTTGTGGCTACCATATTGGGCACTGCAGATACAGAATATTTCCTTCATCACAAAAAGTTCTTCTGGTCAGTACTGTTCTCTCTTTGCCTCTATAATATCTTATTACTGTGGAGTGTCCTAACATTAATAAAGTAAATGTATTTCACAGGCCCCAGCCCTGTAGTTTCAGGTATAGCCTAACTTTTTAAAATTACACATAGAAATGTTAAGCTTGAGAAAGACAAAAAAACTTTCCCCAGGCTAAAGTCTTTGTTGCAGATAAAGAATTGTAACACAGCAAAATTGCTGGCTCCAAGGGAAGATGTCCTTGGTGCAGCCAAACCTAATGACTGTTGCCATGACAATTATTTTACTGTTCTTTTGTAACCACCTATGTTCCTTTTCTGTAACTTGCCTGCCTAAAGAATAAANCTCACTGGTTGAGTGTGGTGCTGACAACACCAAGCTAAGGGTTGAGATCCCCTTACCGGTCTGTCATCTTTAAAAAAAAAAAACAAAAAAACTTCAAATTCAACTTCTCCAGTCTTTCCCAACTCAGTAAGCAGCATCACATCTATTAAGTTGCTCAATCTTTACAATTCCTTGTCCTTAACCAACACCTGTTGTGGAACAAACTTCTTAAGAAAGGCTCCAGACACTTGTGGGAGTCAGAGAGTCAGAAGGTTTATTACACACAGGACCCAAGTGAACTTCCTAACTTTCGTTCTGAAACCCTGGGACCCTGAACATGAATTTGGCAGGATTTTTCTAGGCAAGTCTGGTGAGATCCATAAGCTTATGTATTAGACAAGCAGCTGTGAGCTCTAGCTCCTTCTCACCCATGTGACTTAGGCAAGCAGGCAGGATTACAGAGACAAGCAGGGCAGGCAAGCAAGATTACAGAAGCAAAATGCCGGTAGGCAGTTGATTATTAACTAGGCTGAGTTCTGGATGCCCTGGGAAATAAGCACATTTAGTTACAGAGGCATTTTACAAGTTAGTCAGAATTTAATTTTTGAATTCTTCTAACATACCCACACACAAATGCAAAACCAATCCACTGTCAAATCCCATTGGTTCTACCTCTATGTCAGATAGCTTCTATTTACCGTCTACCTACCTCCTTAAACTTTTCCATCCTGCTCTCTACTACTGGAGGTAACCTGTGTGGATCCCTATAAATAGATTCTCTTGCTTGCTGGTTGTCAGTTTGGTTACAAGAACATGTGAAGTTAAAACATGTATTAGTTTTCAAGTGCTGCTATAACAAATTACTGTAAAATTGGTGGCTTAAAACAACAGAAATTTAGGGCCGGCCTGTGGCTCACTCGGGAGAGTGTGGTGCTGATAACACCAAGGCCATGGGTTCGGATCCCATATAGGGATGGCTGGTTTGCTCACTGGGTGAGCGTGGTGCTGACAACACCAAGTCAAGGGTTAAGATCCCCTTACTGGTCATCTTTAAAAAAAAAAAAAAAAAAAACAGAAATTTATATTGTCACAGTTCTTAAAGGACAAAATTCTAAAATCAAGGTGTCAGCAGGGTCATGTTCCCTTCTGAAGGCTATCGGGGAGAACACTTGACTCTCCCAGCTTCTGGTGGCTCCTGGCTTTTCACAACTTGGGGCACAGAAATCTCTGCCTTCATCTTTACATGGACTTCTTCCCTGTATCTCTATGTCTCAAATCTCCCTCTCCTTTCTCTTATAAGGTTACCACCAGTCACTGGATTTAGGTCCAGATGATCTCATCAAGATCAACTTAATTACATCTGCAAAGACCCTATTCCAAATAAGAATAAATTCACAGGTACCAGGGGTTAGGACTTGAACATAACTTTTCGAGGGACACAATTCAACCCACTACAGCATATTTCCTCAGCTCTCTCTCTCTGAAAGGTTGCCCTGGTTTGTGTACCCCAAGTAATCCTCTAAAACTTGGCCCTTTCTCCTTTTGGAAGGTCCTCTGGGTAGTACAGCTGCTATTATTGTGGCGTTCCACACCTCACCATTATTATCTTTGGAAATAGTCACTTAATTAAACCCTCCTTGAATTATCCTTATTTCGAAAGTGTCATCTGTTTTCTGCTGGGAAACAGCAGAAATAAACTTAAAACTCCAAAACAAATTTCAAGTCTATCCCCTTTCTTTCTAGCTCCATTACCAATTTCTAATCCATGACACTATTTTATCTAGAATACTGCAAAACTCGAAAATTAGTTTCTCTACTTTTACTCCCAATCCTTTTCCAATCCATCTCTACAGAGAGACCAGACTCATCATTTCTAAAGCATAATTCTCCTAATTAATATGTTTTAATGGGTACAAGATTAAAAACAAACTGATTTCTATATGCAGCCAACAATTAAATGGGAAAGGAAGGAAGACAACAAAAATACAGACATTCAAAGAAGTATCCATAAAGTACAGCTTACAATACCAGGCATGAGAAACAGGAGGAGGGAAAAAGAAAAAAATCAGACAATTAAAACAGGTCCAGGGGCNTGAGCGTGGTGCTGACAACACCAAGCCAAGGGTTGAGATCCCCTTACCGGTCATCTTTGGGGAAAAAAAAAAAAAAAAAACAGGCCCAGATATAAATGAAAAGACATAATTAGCAGACAAAAACTTTTCAAAAGCTACTATAATTCACATATTTAAAAGAGAACATAAAAAAATAAAAAATAAATAAAAAATAAAAAATAAAAGAGAACATAAACATAACGAGGGAATACGAAACCCCAACAGAGAAAGGAAGATCTGAAAAGGACCCAAATGGAATTTATAGAGTTGAAGAAATACATTAGATGAGATTGCCCAACAGATTAAACATTACAAAATAAGAGATCACTGAGGAAGTTGAAGGCAGAGTGATAGGAACTATTCAAACTAAAACAGCAAAGGACTGGGAAAATTTTGAAAAAAACAAACAAACAAAAACCCCAAAAAACATAGTGCCCCAAAAGACGATCTTTTTTTTTCTTGGTGGCTGGCTGCTACAGGGACTGAACCCTGAACCTTGGTGTTATCAGCACTCAAGGAACAATTTTAAGCTCCCTGATATACATGTGTGAATCAAACTCCAGAAAAGAGGATTAGGGAAGAAAAATATTTTAAGAAGTAATTATCGGGCCGGCCCGTGGCTCACTTGGTAGAGTGCGGTGCTGATAACACCAAGGCCCCGGGTTCGGATCCCATATAGGGATGGCCGGTTTGCTCACTGGCTGAGCGTGGTGCTGACAACACCAAGCCAAGGGTTGAGATCCCCTTACCGGTCAAAAAAAAAAAAAAAAAAGAAGTAATTATCAACAAGGACAATCCTATACCATGAACCTATAAAATTGTTTCATAGTTAATTATTTATAGAATTACACAGTTAAGGGCTCGGGAGAGTGCGGTGCTGATAATACCAAGGTCACGGGTTCGGATCGTATATAGGAATGGCCGGTTCGCTCACTGGCTGAGCGTGGTGCTGACAACACCAAGCCAAGGGTTGAGATCCCCTTACCGGTCATCTTTTAAAAAAAAAATTATAATAAAATAAAATAAAATAAAAGTTCAGAGGAAGGGAATATGGTGTGATAGGAGATATGAGAATGGTGGAAAGAAAGTAGTCACTGGGACAGGACAGCCTGAGCTGGTCAATGTCACCATGGACAAGGGGCTCTAACTCCAGCCAGACCACTAAGTGATTTCATGACATTGCCTGAGTCCCTCAACCTGGGCAGGATGAGAAGATCCCAAGAACCATTACTACATTACATTTCTAGCTCTATGAGCCTGCAATTCCCATTAAATCAAAAGGAAGGAAACCATGCTTTGAAGATTCTGAATGCTAGTTTTTGGAATAATTAACAGGAAATCCTCATTGACTTGGTGTTGTCAGCACCACGCTCAGCCAGTGAGCGAACCGGCCACCCCTATGTGGGATCCGAACCCGGGGCCTTGGTGTTATCAGCACCGCACTCTCCCGAGTGAGCCACGGGCCGGCCCTACCGGTCATCTATTAAAGAAAAAAGAAAAAGAATTACACAGTTAATCCAGTGGGTGCAAAGAACAAATAAATTTGATAGGTTTCTTAAAAAAAAAAGAGGCAAAAAAAATTTGCACAAAATTACATGCAAAATATAATCGCACTCATCCCAGAAGCAAAATGTACCCAAGGCAAAATAAACAAAAAACCCCACAACCTGACAAATGTCTAAAAACCAATGATAAGGAGAAAAATCTTAAGGTGGGAGAGAGGTGGTGGGGTTGTCTGTAGACACCGTAAAAAAAAAGAAAAAAAAAAGATGAAGTACAGTAGGAGGGGAAACTGTCATATCCAGTGAAAATATCAGTGAAAAAATGAAGACAAAATAAAAACATCCTCTAGGCCTGCTGCCAGAAAAAAGAAAGAAAGAAGTTCTCAGACAAAAAAGAGAGAACTCATCACAAGCAGATCTACACTATGAAAACGTTAAAAGAAGTTCTTTAAGCTGAAGAAAAATGACACCAGATGGGTATTTGGGATCTAGAGAAAAAAAGAGTACTGAAAAGAGGAACATGTATGTAGATAAATATAAAACATTTTTCTAATCCTTAATTTCCTTCAGATATAACTGACTGATCAAAGCAAAAATAAAAACAATACACTGTGCAATTTATAACACGGAGAAGTAAAATGTATTATTTCAATAGTACAATGAATAGGATAACAGTGGAGAAAATGAAAGAAAGTGCTATAACGTAAAGTGGAAGTATAGTACACTGTGATAAGTCAAAGATGCACATTTATTTTTTGTTATTTTTTTCAGTTCAGCATAGTAGAAGTTTATTCCGTGATCAAGGAATGGAAAGACGTGAGCCCATTACCTGGAAAGACGCACTCTGCTAAGATGCATATTTTAAAGCCTAGAGCTGTTGCTCTCAAATTTTTTGGTCTTAGTAACACAGGAGGTGCTTCAGTTTCACAGAGTCTAGGTCTCAGGCCACTCCTCTGAGCCTCAAACCACTCCCGTGGAGCTCAGGCCCCTTCCCTGGGTCCTGAGCCAGAAGAGAGTTATTGTTGCATGTTGCACCTATTTTCCAGCACAACAAGGTTAGATTGAGACCACAGGAGGCAAGTTTAATCAATTTCAGTGGTCAAGCACGCCCAGTAGAAAGGAGTTTATCCTTGAATGACCTTCCACTGGAAGCGCTAGAGGGCATGGAGTATATGAATATATTTTAAGTATACTTGGTGTATATGCTGGAATTTGACCACAGAGCATGCGCCAAAATAAACAAACAGCACGCCTAAGGCTAGAGTTACATAAGAGGTACAGAACATACCATCCCCTTAGTGAAATATTCATAGATAGCATATATGTATACAGCCAACTATAAAAGATGGAATCCAGGACAAAATCGGGGCTGCTGCTACTGACTCTCGGGCTGCTACTCACTGTGTATTTCTTATTCTTTACATTAAACCTGTTTTTGCTTTCTACTGACTCTGCTTTTTAATTCTTTGTGTGGGACAATCAAGAACCTGGTAGAGGACAGGGTTGAGGTCAGCTATCCAATCTCCCCAGACCCTCTCCCCTGGTAACATTAGGACCACCCTTTATACAGTTAAAAATTGGGTTATATCTATAAACATTTACCACAATATAAATTAAAACTATATTATTTAAAGTATGCACTGATTCATTTAGAAATAATAAAAATAAGGGCTGGCCCGTGGCTCACTTGGGAGAGTGTGGTGCTGACAACACCAAGTCAAGGGTTAAGATCCCCTTCCGGTCATCTTTAAGAAAAGAAAAGAAATAATAAAAATAAGGGCTGGCCCGTGGCTCACTTGGGAGAGTGTGGTGCTGACAACACCAAGTCAAGGGTTAAGATCCCCTTCCGGTCATCTTTAAGAAAAGAAAAGAAATAATAAAAATAAAAACGCCACAGCATGTTAATATAAAGAACATTTTTAAAAAATAGCTATGTTTTCCTAAATAATTAAGAAAGTTTAGTGAGAACAGCAGCACTGCTTTATATTTTTGCCATTTTCATTATGTGTGACTTAATGGATGAGAATGGGATCTCAGGGATCCTCGAGGTCCTGGGTCCACCCTTTGAAAACTGCTACCTTTGAGTTGAACATAAGAGGGAATGGGAAGAAAGGGAGAGAAAGAACTAGTAAGTCAATATAAGAGATAATAGTATGTTTTAAATACTCAATTGAAAAGAAGGAAAGGAAGAATAAACAAGCAAACAGGACAAATAGAACACAAGTAGCAACACAGTAGACTTAAACCTAACAATACCAATAACTACATTTACTCTAATTCAAAAGCAAGTGGTGTTGATAACGTCAAGTTCCAGAGTTTGATCCCTGTACCAGCCAGCAGCCAAAAAGATTTTTTTTTTTTAAAAAAAGATGACCGGTAAGGGGATCTCAACCCTTGACTTGGTGGTGTCAGCACCACGCTCACCCAGTGAGCGAACCGGCCATCCCTATATGGGATCCGAACCCGTGGCTCTGGTGTTATCAGCACCACACTCTCCCGAGTGAGCCACGGGCCAGCCCCCAAAAAGATTTTTAAAGAGGCAGAGGGTCAGACTGTATAAAAAAGCAAGACTGGGGCCGGCCCCGTGGCTCACTCGGGAGAGTGCGGTGCTGATAACACCAAGGCCACGGGTTCGGATCCCACATAGGGATGGCCGGTTCGCTCACTGGCTGAGCGTGGTGCTGACAACACCAAGTCAAGGGTTAAGATCCCCTTACCGGTCATCTTTTAAAAAAAAAAATAAAAAAATAAAAAAATAAAAAATAAAATAAAAAAGCAAGACTGCTGTTTACAAGATATGCACTTTATTTTTATTTATTTATTTATTTATTTTTAAAGATGACCGGTAAGGGGATCTCAACCCCTTGGCTTGGTGTTGTCAGCACCACGCTCAGCCAGTGAGCAAACCGGCCATCCCTATATAGGATCCGAACCCGTGGCCTTGGTGTTATCAGCACCGCACTCTACTGAGTGAGCCACGGGCCGGCCTAAGATATGCACTTTAAACATAAACAAAGACACAGACTTGTTAAACACTAATTGTAAGGAAACTGGAGTGACTACATTATTGTCAAGAAAAGCAAGGTTGGGCCAGCCAGTGGCTCACTCGGGAGAGTGCGGTGCTGATAACACCAAGGCCACGGGTTCGGATCCTATATAGGGATGGCTGGTTTGCTCACTGGCTGAGCGAGGTGCTGACAACACCAAGCCAAGGGTTGAGATCCCCTTACCGGTCATCTTTAAAAATAAATAAATAAATAAATAAAT
>NW_007726117.1:1625620-1645588 GCF_000696425.1 Galeopterus variegatus | reverse complement strand
TGCCTCCTAGCACAGTGTCCTATACAAAATAGGCAATCAACATTTGGTGAACTCATTTTTTCTTATAGTAGACATCGAAGGTAAAATTAAAAATAAAAGTTTGGGGCTGGCTGATTAGCTCAGTTGGTTAGAGCTTGGTGTTAGAACACTAAGGTCAAGGGTTCCCATACCAGCCACCTGTAAAAATAAATAAAAGTTTGATAGAATGTCATCTAGAAATGTAGATGAAATAATAGAGTTAGAAAAACCATCATTTTGCAACCATCAGAGTATTAATTAATTCAGGCAAGAATTAATAAAAGCTAAAATGACTGGGTGAAATTCTGAGAAGGAACAGGCTATTTACATAGTCTAAAAGTATTTCCCCACAAACGAGGTATTCATCACAATCAGAAAAATAGTAACTTAAAAAGGCCAGCCCGTGGCTCACTCGGTAGAGTGCGGTGCTGATAACACCAAGGCCACGGGTTCGGATCCTATATAGGGATGGCTGGTTTGCTCACTGGCTGAGCGTGGTGCTGACAACACCAAGCCAAGGGTTGAGATCCCCTTACCGGTCATCTTTTTAAAAAAAAAAAAGAAAAGCAAGCTTTAGGACAAGAATATTACCAGAGATCAAGATACACATTTCATGGTGATAAAAGGGCAAATTCACCAAGAATTAACATTTTTAAATGTATATGCATCTACCAACAGCTTCAAAATTCATGGAGAAAAAATTAAAAGGATAAAAAGAAAAATCCACAATTACAGTTGGAAATTAACACTTGCCCACCTTTCAGTAACTAAGAAAAACAGATGGAAAAACAGTAATCCAGATTAACATTATTAACCAACTTGACCTCACTTCATAGAATGAGTACTACATCTAACTGTAGAATACATATTCCTTTTAAAAGCACTCACTCACCAAGAAAGATCATATCAGAACCATAACATAAATCTCAATAAATGTAAATGTACTGTAATCATAGTATGATTTTTGACAACAATACATGAGAAGTCAATAACAAAAAAGATAGGTAGAACATCCCCAAATATTTGGGAACTAAGCAATATACTTCTGCATATTCCATGGGTCAAAGAAGAAGTCACAGTAGAAATTAGAAAATATTTTGAGCAATCTATCAAAATTCACGGGAGTTAACCAGTATTGGAGAAAATGTACAGCTCTAAATGTTTATATTAGAAACTAGAAAGGTATATTAGTAATGACCTTTTCATTCTCTGTACCAGCCAACTGCCAAAAAACAAAAACAAAATTGATTGAGTTTCCACTTAAAGAGATAAAAGCAAAATTAAACAAAGTAAACAGAAGGAAATTAAGATACAAGCAGAAATCAATAAAAGGGAAAAAAGATGTACAATGGATGTAATCAAAGCCAACAGTTGTTTTTTTAAAAGATTTAATACTAAGGGCCGGCCCTGTGGCGCACTCGGGAGAGTGCAGGGCTGGGAGCGCAGCAACGCTCCCGCCGCGGGTTCGGATCCTGTATGGGACTGGCCGGTGCGCTCACTGGCTGAGCGCGGTGCGGGTGACACCACACCAAGGGTTGTGATCCCCTTACTGGTCACGAAAAAGACAAAAAAAAAAAAAAAAAAAAAAAGATTTAATACTAAATCTCTACGTACAATGACCAACGGGGGAAAAAAAGAGAGAAAAACACAAATTACCAATACCAGGAACAAAAGAGGAATATCATTACAGATACCATAAGCATTAAGGGAATAATAAAAAAAAAAACCCTATGAACTATTTTATGCCAAAAAATTTAATAATTCAGATGAAATGGAAAAATCCCTTGAAAAACCGACAATCTGTTTAGTAAATGCATACACATTTAGGAATGTTACGTCCTCTTGATGAACTGACCCTTTTCAAAATATAAAATAAGGTATATGAATAGCCCTATATAATTAAATTCTTCTCCCAGAGAAACAGATATAATATGTAACAGATGTAATTAAAAACCTTCCCTAGGGCCGGCCCGGTGGCGCACTACTGTGCACCGCTTGGGAGCGCAGCAGCACTCCCGCCGAGGGTTCAGATCCCACATACAGACCGGTTCCCGCTCACTGGCTGAGCGAGGTGCAGGTGCAACACTGAGGGTTGCGATCCCGTTGCTGGTCCCGGTCCAGTACGGGCGCGACACTGAGGGTTGTGATCCGTTGCCGGACACGAAAAAAGACAAAAAAAAAGGAAAAAAAAACCTTCCCTAAAAGAAATTAAATGGCTTCACTGGTGCATACTATTAAACACAAAGAAATAATACCAATCCTACACAAACTCAAAAACAGAAGAGGACAGCATTAACTTGATACCAAAACCAGGTAAAATATTTCTACAGAGCAATACCCCTAATAAACATGGACATAAAAATACTCAACAAAATATTAGCAAATATAATCCTGCGATATACAACAAATTAATGATACATCATGACAGATGGGGTTTATTCCTAGAATATAACTTCATAATGAAATTTAAAATAAAAAAATAATATTAACAGAGGGACCAGTTTTACTTCCATTGATTACAATGCAGCCTTATAAACCCCAAAGTCACAGGTTTGGATCCTGGCACTGGCTAGCCGCCAGGGGGAAAAAAAAAGAACATTAATGGAACAAGAAAAAAACTGTATCTTTAATACAAATGCCAAGAAAATTTTGACAAGATAAATTTTTAACACACATCATGATGTTAAAAAAAAACTTGGAAACGAGGAATAGAAGGAAGCTTCTTTAATTTGACAAAGGGCATTCTCAAAACACCTACAGCCAACATCATACTTAGGAAAGATCTAGAAAATTAAGATGTCCACTCTCATCACCACTTTTTTTCCATCACCACTTTTCTTTAACATTGTAGAGGAGGTCTTAGAAAACACAATTTTAAATGAAAAACTGCCATTTGCAACAACATGGGTGGACCTAGGGAGAATTATATTAAGTGAAACGAGCCAGGCACAGAAAGAGAAATGTCACATGTTCTCACTTATTTGTGGGAGCTAAAAATAAATAAATAAATACACAAATAAACTGGGAGGGGGTAGGGAAGAAGACACAACAATTACAATTCCTTGAAGTTGATAGGACAAGTTAACAGATACCAGGTTGTGGGGAGGGAGGGGGGGAGGGATGAGGGAGGGAGGTTTCGGTAATGGACCACAATAATCAACCACATTGCATATTGACAAAATAAAATTAAATTTAAAAAAAAACCCCACAATTTTAAAAGAGATAAAAGGTATAGACTGGAAAGGAGGAAGTAAGGCAGATGACATGACTGCTTAGAAAATCTTAAGAAATCTACAAAAAAAAAAAAAAAACAACTCAGAAAACAAGTGACTGTAGCAAGGCTGTAGGATACCAGATCAATATACAAAAATCAATTTTATGTATTTCTATATACAACACAAGTTTATGCATAGTTTTAAAAATGTTCACAATAGTATCAAAAACAGGGATAAATTACTTAAAACTACGAAACACTGCTAAGAGAAAATTAAAGACGACATAAATATATGGAGATAAATATTTTTATAAATGTCATAGGGAAATGTATTCACGCATTATTTGCGTAATTAAAATAACTAAAAATAAATAAAATCTGGGGGGGCTGGCCGGTTAGCTCAGTTAGCTAGAGCGGGATGTTACAACACCAAGGTCAAGGGTTCGGATCCCCGAACCAGCCAACCGCCAAAAAAAAAAAAAAAAAGTTAAAAATGAAACAAAACTAAATAGATAAATTCTTACAAAGAAAACGAGACAGAGAAAATGGATTGACATAATCGCTTTTGTAAAGAAATCTTGTTTCGACTCCACTTAATGGCAGCAAAAACTGTGCTTGAGTCACTACTAGCGCATAGATAAAAATCCTGCTTTTTCATTAGCTACCAACAAATTTACAAATTATATAGTAGCTTTTACAAGTGAGTCCAAAAGATTATAGGCTAGACCTTGGCAGGGCACAAAGTCTTCAACAAGTCGTTAGCAATAAAGTAAAACCTTAATCAGAATATTTCTTTCCTCTGTAGTAATTTTGGGTTAAGCCCTCACCGCTAGATTTTGAGTTCTCAGAGGATGGCCCATGGGGCATTGCTGAATGTAGTCTGACGTCAGAACACCCGAAGTCAAGTTCAAGTACAAATCAACTAAGTTTCAGGCTACAAAGGACTAAAGATTACCAAAATGCTTAAGAAATGCGACACTTCACACACAGTGGGCACTAAATAATCTTTGGAGTGCATTGTGCTTAGAGCTTACTTTAACAGGCACTAAGGTGGGGGAGGCGGACAACACGTGGAACCGAAGGAATCTCAGTCATCTGAGTTCCAGTTCCCCCAGCCCGGCTCAGAAGGGGCTTCCTGTAAGGTTCCCGGACCTAAGGCTTCGGGTAGTAGGTGCCGAAGGGTCACAGCCTCTGGGGAGGGCCACGTCCACAACGCACGTGGGAAACGGCCAAAGTTTGGGGCATTTGGGTTAATCACGACAATGATAATCGCCACCGTCTACTCCGAGCCAAGCCGAGTGCTATGCTTAGCATCTACGTCTAAGTCTACACCACCGTGCAGGGTTGCCGGTTCCGCCACGTACAGATAAGAGTCCGAGTTCTGAGGCGGGGCTCGCCCAAGTCACACGAGACTCAGGACTCGGCTCTTGCCGCGCCGCCTCAGCCGCGCAAAGTCGACGCCCTTGGCCCGGGGGCTCGGGCGCCCGGGACAGGCAACTCCCGTGCAGCGCCCTGTCCACCTTCCCCCACGCACTTCCCTGACGACGACCGGGGCCTGGCAGGTCTCCAGACCTCATCTCCGCGTCGGCCAAACTCCCTAACAAGTGTCTCCGCGGCATCCCGGACGGCTCGCCACTCTCTCCGGAGTCGGGCGTCGAGCCGAGATTCGCACCCCGGCCCCCGCCCCGGTGCTCACCTGCACCACGCAGCAACCCAGGGTATCCTGAACGTCTGGAGGGACGATGTTCCGGGGCGAAAGGCCCGGGTGCAAGAAGTGGACCATGGCGACCCCCGCCCGCGAGGTATTTAGAAGACAGCGGGCGTCGAGCGGGAGCCCGCCGAGCCCCCCCCCGCCCCCACCCCGAGACTGAGGCCGCCCCACCAGTCACCCAACTCCTACGCACCCCTCTGAGACCAGCCTCCCTCAGACTCCTTCCTACCTCAGGGCTTGTCGCACATACCTGACGCTCCTCAGCGGCCTTCTCGTGGACCAGCTCTGTGGAGTTGAAGAACAGTGTTAAAAAGTGTTTTCAGGGGCCGGCCCGTGGCTCACTTGGTAGAGTGCGGTGCTAATAACACCAAGACCCCGGGTTCGGATCCCACATACGGATGGCCGGTTCGCTCACTGGCTGAGCATGGTGCTGACAACACCAAGTCAAGGGTTAAGATCCCCTTACCGGTCATCTTTAAAAAAAAAAAAAAAGAAAAAGTGTTTTCAGAGACCGTGTCCCTGAAGGCCTGGCAACAGCACCTCTCACATAACAGTCCTCTCTTGAGACAGGATAAATCATAACTCCTTGAGACATTGGATAAATCAAGTATCAGAACCACTTCTGCGGGCCGGCCTGTGGCTCACTCGGTAGAGTGTGGTGCTGATAACACCAAGGCCGCGGGTTGGGATCCTATATAGGGATGGCCGGTTTGCTCACTGGCTGAGCGTGGTGCTGACAACACCAAGCCAAGGGTTGGGATCCCCTTCCCGGTCTTTTTTTTTTAAAAAAAAAAAAAAAAAAAAACCCCTTTTCCCCTTGAAAGAAAAAAAAAAAAAAAAAAAACCCCTTTTCCCCTTGAAAGAAAAAAAAAAAAAAAAAAAACCCCTTTTCCCCTTGAAAGAAAAAAAAAAAAAAAAAAAACCCCTTTTCCCCTTGAAAGAAAAAAAAAAAAAAAAAAAACCCCTTCCCCCCTTTAAAAAAAAAAAAAAAAAAAAAGAACCACTTCTGCCCTTGTAAGTACACAAAACGAAAACGAAACATGGACGAGTATCCAGGGGGGAAAAAAACTACTCTGCTTTCTTTTTACCTAAAAGTACCAAGAAGACACTTATAACCTGCTCCAAGAAAGAAGACCAGTAAATTAGTACACTTTAGCTAATTTAAGAGAAAATATGGACATAGGAAATATAGGAAAGGAAAGATCTCAGAGTATAAACCTCGGAGTTTGAATCCTGAGTTGGAAGACCGGCTTAGCCATCTACTGACTTGTGAACCCCAGGCATGATTCTTGATTTATCTCACCAGGTTAACGTAAGTATTAAATAAGGCAATGTATTGGCACATAACAAGCCCTTAATAAATAGACTCGAGTGTTAAAATTATCTTTCAAGTAGGAATAACTTTGCAATATGCTTTCCTTTCACTGTTTTTTGTTGTTGTTGTTGTTTTAATTTAAACCTCTTACTAAAAAAAAAGAAGCCTGCGCAGTGTCAACCACATTTATTTTACCCACATGGAAGCTGGAGAACTGAGAGATTAAATAGACAAATTTTACTCAGCTGGTGAGTGGCCAACCTGGGAGTCAAAATCGAATTTTCTAACTCCATGTACAATCGATACACTTTTTGTTTTATTTATTTATTTTTCTTTTTTCTTTTCTTTTTTTTTTTTTTTTCAAGATGACCGGTAAGGGGATCTTAACCCTTGACTTGGTGTTGTCAGCACCACGCTCAGCCAGTGAGGGAACCGGCCATCCCTATATAGGATCCGAACCCGTGGCCTTGGTGTTATCAGCACCACACTCTCCCGAGTGAGCCATGGGCCGGCCCTTACACTTTTTGTTTTAAAGTGTGCAATTCCGTATCTTATCTATCCTCAAATTTCTAACACCTCCTCCCCCTTCCACACTCTCACCTTCCTCTTTCACCGAGAAAAGCAATCAAAAAAGGACATCCCAACCTCCACCACATCTACTCACCTACCTGTATACACTCTCTGCTTTTTGTTCACTCCTCTTGCTATGAACTGTTTATACTTGTATCTAAGGCCAACTCCGGAACTTGTACCCTAGGTCCCATCCACTGTTGCTTACTCAAAGACATCATCCAGCAAAGTCCTTTCTCCTGCATTATTAATTTTTTCCTCTTTCTTCGATCATTTCCATCAGCATATAAATAAGTTGATACTTCTCCCATAATTAAAAATAAGAAATAACTCTTCTGACCCAATTTCTCTCTGCAGGTATTTCCTGCATATCTCTTCTCCCCCTTACAGTGAAACTTCTCCAAAATGTGGTCTGTACTTTCTGTCTTCAGTTCTTCTACCATTTTGTCTTTCACCCCTGCAACTCCACTAAACCATTGTCTTTAATTTCCAATTTGCCAAATTCAATGGTCCCTTCTTATTCCTCTTCTTATTTGACTTGGTGATCATTTCTATTTATTTATTTATTTATTTTATTATTATTATTTTTTTTTTTTCCTTTTTGTCTTTTTTCGTGACCGGCAACGGATCGCAACCCTCAGTGTCACGCCCGTACCGGACCGGGACCGGCAACGGGATCGCAATCCTCGGTGTTGCACCCACACCTCGCTTAGCCAGTGAGCGGCCGGTCTGTATGTGGGATCCGAACCCTCGGGGGAGCGCCGCCACACTCCCAAGCGGTGCACTGTAGCAGTGCGCCACCGGGCCGGCCCTATTATTATTATTTTTTAAAGATGACCGGTAAGGGGATCTTAACCCTTGACTTGGTGTTGTCAGCACTACGCTCAGCCAGTGAGCGAACCGGCCATCCCTATATAGGATCTGAACCCGTGGACTTGGTGTTATCAGCACCACACTCTACCGAGTGAGCCACGGGCCGGCCCCTTATTTATTTATTTTTGGCAGGTGGTCAGTATGGGGATCCAAACCCTTGACCTTGGTGCTATCAGCACTGCACTCTAACCAAGAGAACTAACTGGCCTGCCCTTATAAAAATATTTATTTATTTATTTTTGGATGATCATTTCTTCTTCCCTAAAATCTTTGATCCCTTGGCTTCCAGGACACACCTTCTCCTTGTCCCCTATTCCTTTCTCTTTCTTCTTTCTCTCTCTCTCTTCTCCTACCTCTAGCTGCTCCTTCTCATCCTCCTGATTTCTCATCACCCAGATTTCTAAATCTTGGTAGACCCCAGGACTCAGTGCTTATATACCTCTTCTCTAACTATTCTCTCTTACTAGGTGGTTTTATCCAGTTTGATAACTTTAACAGCAATCTTAGATCCCTGTACTGGCCAGCAGCCAAAAAATAAGATAAAGTAAAATAATAGAATAAAATATGGGCCAGCCCGTGGCTCACTCGGGAGAGTGTGGTGCTGATAACACCAAGACCCGGGTTCGGATCCCATATAGGGATGGCCAGTTAGCTCACTGGGTGAGCGTGGTGCTGACAACACCAAGCCAAGGGTTAAGATCCCCTTACCGGTCATCTTTAAAAAAAAAATAATAATAATAATAGAATAAAATAAAATATAGCAATCTTGGGCACTGCTGATTAGCTTAGTTGGTTAGAGTTGTAACACCAACTTCAAAGGTTCAGATCTCTGAACTTGGCCAGCTGTCAGAAAAAAGCAATCTATGTGCTGATGTTTCATTATTTTATATATCTAGTCTACCCCTTGCTTTTGAACTTCAGACTCATTCAACTGTCTATTAAACATATCCACTGAGTCATCTAGAAGGCCTCCCCATCTCCAAATGTAAACTCCTGATGTCAGGGCCAGCCCGTGGCTCACTCAGGAGACTGTGGTGCTACTAACACCAGGGCCACGGGTTTGGATCCTACGTAGGGGTGACCAGTTGGCTCACTGGCTGAGCGTGGTGCTGACAGCACCAAGCCAAGGGTTAAGATCCCCTTACTGGTCATCTTTTAAGGAAAAAAAAAAAAAAACTCCTGATGTCCTCCCCCAAACCTACTTTTCCTGCCAATCTTCCCCATCTCAGTACATGGCAAATCCTTCCTTTCAGTTGCTTATACCAAAAACCATGTTTTTGGTGGCTGACTGTTAAGGGGATCCAAACCCTCAACCTTATTATCAGCACCACGCTCTACCCAAATGAGCAGTGGGCCAGCCTGAAAATCATTCTTCAGTCCTCTTTTTTGCTTATATCCCGTATACTATCTGTTAGGAAATCCTGTCAGCTCTATCTTCAAAATATATCTAGAGACTGTCTATGTCTTACACCTGTTCCGTGTTGCTTTTGTTGCTCTGCCCCCCACGGATTTGTCACCCCACTTCCCCTGAGTGATGGAGATGCAAAGGATTACTCAAAGCCCATCTCTTCTGAGCAGTGAGAGGCCCCGAAGCGGTTAACTTCCCTTGGGAATGCTCCAGTGAGAGGCATCCCTTCCTTGGGAAATTAACCCCCAATTGGGGTTCTCTTCCTGCATTTATTTTCCAGACCAGGAAGGCACAGGAAGAGGCACAGGTGGGGTTATAGTTTAACAATATAGGCTGGTAACTTTCAGTGAAACAAGCCAGATGACATTATAGTAAGACTATCAACAAAAGCTTGATCTTAGCAAACATTCCTTCTTATAGCAATTTCTCAGTATCTTTACATAACAATCAGTAACTAGTCTAGCCTTGAGCCAGCAACCTTGCCATGCCACAAATCTTTATCTTGCACCAGAGACTTTATAGCCTGAGGAAAATTTCCAGTCCTCCGCAAGGTCAATATTTGAAACTGCCAGGCTTTGGAAAACCAGGCTCTGTGAAGTACATATGCTTTATAGTATATTCCACAGTTCCATTACTGCCATCCTGGTCCCAGCCCTGTCATTACCCACTTGGTTCTTTACCATATCCTCCTATCTGGTTTTCCAGGTTACACCTTTGTTCCATTAAAACAAAAGGTGTTCCCTTAAAACGAAGGTGTTCTATTCTTTTTTGGCAGCTGGCCAGTGTAGGGATTGAATCCTGGACCTTCACGTTATCAGCACCATGCTGTAACCAATTGAGCAAACCATACAGCCCCTTAGAATCTATTCACACAGCAGCTAGAGGGATCATTTTAAACCAAGCATGTCACCCCTCTCCCGAAAACCCTCCAATACCTTTCCATTTCACACAGAATAAAATGAAAGTCTTGAGGATGGTGCGCTACAAGATTCTACATAATCTGTTCTCCCCATGCCCTACCTCTCTAACCTCATCTTTTGCCACTTTCCCCATTACTTATTCCATTCCAGCACGTTTGTACCCCTTGCTGTTCTAATGGCTGTCTCTCTTACTTTAGCTATCCTTATGGCTGGCTCTCTTCATTCAAATTTTTGCTCAAATGTTGCCTTATCAGCAAGGACTTCCCTGACTTTGATACATTAAATAGCAACCCTCACTACCATCATCATACCCTCCCCACATTTCTTGTCTCTCTTCTTTTGCTTTCCTGCTTATTACTATTTGTCATGCTATATGTTTATTTTATTTTGGCATATTTTGTGCCTCCTCCCACTAGGAAAAAATATAAACCGCATGAGGGCAGGGACTTTGTTTTGTTATATTCCCAGGCCAAAAACAGTGCCTAACTTATAGAAGGTGGTCAATAATATTTGTTTATGCTATTTTTATATGTCAGTTATACCTTAATACAAAAAAGTATTGAAAAATACATGAGATGGCTACCTGAAAAAAAAATGAATTGTAGCTGTAAAGGTTGCTTTCTCCCCCAAAATCAGAGACAAGGTTGCATCTATTTAGGGAAAGGCAAGTTGTGACAAAACATGTCTTCTATTCCTTCCTCCTCCAGTGTCCTGTACAGCTGCCCCCACCTATTTTTCGGTGTCCACTTCAATTTAACAAACATTTTGGGGGGATTTAGTCTATGGTCCTAATTGATCTATTTCCAGACTCATCCCTTCCAATCCTTTGCCCACTTACATTGAGTGCTTCATCTAAAACACAAATCTGATCACCATTTTCCCCAGCTTAAAGCACTTCCATGGCTCCCCGTTGTCCTCCGAATGAAATCCAAACTTCTTGGGATGGTTTTAGATGGTCCTTCATGATCTGGCTCCTGGTCACCTCTCTATCTTAAACCATCAGTATTTCCCTGTTATAACCTTTCCTTTGACCATTGTGTACTGAAATTGTTTCAGTTCTAGGAGTATATTAGTGCACATTCATTGATTAATAAGACTTACATCCTAGGGAGCGGTAGAGTGAGCAACAATGAATGTGCCTCTCCCAAGGGTGGTACAAGTACCTCCCCCTAGGATGTAATTCCTATTAATCCTTCAGGTCTTATGTAGATGAGACTCCTAGAAAACCTTCACTGACATGCCCCACCCTCTTCCTGCCAAACTCTGAAGAACAGACAGGGAAAGGATAATTCAGATACAGATAACTTGGGAAGTTTAAAAAAATCAAACACCTGAAATTAAAATAGAAAACCATAGGGCCGGCCCGGTGGCGCACTGGAGAGTGCGCCGCTTGGGAGCACGGCGGCGCTCCCGCCAAGGGTTCGGATCCCATGTGGAGACCGGTTCCCGCTCACTGGCTGAGCGCGGTGCGGGCGCAACACCGAGGGTTGCGAGCCCATTGCCAGTCCCCAGTATGGGCGCGACACCGAGGGTTGTGATCCCGTTTACCAGTCAGTAAAAAAGACAAAAAGGGCTCACTGGCTGAGCGCGGTGCGGGCGCAACACCGAGGGTTGCGAGCCCGTTGCCAGTCCCCAGTATGGGCGCGACACCGAGGGTTGCGATCCCATTTACCAGTCAGTAAAAAAGACAAAAAGAAAAAAAAAAATAGAAAACCATAGTCAAGATGTCTTTAGATCAGGGCTGGATTTCTTTAAGAACTTTGTAAAATTTCTTTAGCTTTGTTGCCATGAAGTATAGGGGGAAAATCATGGGCTTTGATGTCAAAAAAGCGTTGGTTCAAATTCCAATTCTACCTCTCCTTTGGGCACTTAACCTATGAAATTCAGTTTCCTCTTCTGGTAAATGAGATAATAAAACGATAACACCAAACTTGCAGAATTTCAAATACTAAGTGTCTTAACACCCCATGTGTTATTTTTTCAGATAGGATGCTTTCTTTTCTTTTTTTTTTTATTTTAACTTCTCCACTTCTCAATATACGCTGTAGTTGATTTTCGTGTCCCTTTAGATAGAATACTTTCTTTTTTTTTTTTTTTTTTTTAAAAGATGACCGGTAAGGGGATATTAACTCTTGACTTGGTGTTGTCAGCACCACGCTCACCCAGTGAGTGAACAGGCCATCCCTATATGGGATCCGAACCCGGGGCCTTGGTGTTATCAGCACCGCACTCTCCCGAGTGAGCCACGGGCCGGCCCAGAATACTTTCTGGAAGAAAAAATTGTGGGGCCGGCCCGGTGGCGCACTGGATAGTGCGCCGCTTGGGAAGCACGGCGGCGCTCCCGCCCGAGGGTTCGGATTCCACATACAGACCGGTTCCCGCTCGCTGGCTGAGCGAGGCGCGGGAGCAACGCCGAGGGTTGCGATCCCGTTGCCGGTCCCGGTCCGGTGCGGGGGCGACACTGAGGGTTGCGATCCGTTGCCGGACACGGAAAAAGACAAAAAAAAAAAAAAAGAAGAAGAAAAAATTGTGTGTTGATCTGTGGTTTTAAGCAAGTCATTTTCTGAGTATCAATCTCTTCACCTATAAAATGGTTTAAAGTGCTGGATCAGAGGATCTTTATCATTCTCTTAATCTCTCCCTTCCTTCACCTAATGTGTTCAATGTTTTCCAGGAATATATACTGAAATTAATGAATTAAAAATTAAATAGATAAATCATATTTCAAAAAGTAAAGACTAGCTATTAAGATTTGTGATTTACCCATACCTATGTCTGTTAGCCTTGCTTTATTTCTCCCATTGTAGTGATCAGCAGCAATGTTACTCACAGACCAGGCTTGGCTTGCTCTCTCACACTAAACAGAGGACCTGAAAAATCCAAAAGCTGGTGCAAGGATTGGAAGGTTTATTCAGATTACCGTTACTCAACTAACCAAGCAAATAAACAAAGAGAAAAGAGGAGCAGTGGGGTCCAGTTTATCCTAGTCCCAATCGGGGTGCCAACCTATTCCGCTGACATAGTAATGGATAGAAGCAGTTCTCCCCACTGTTGTCAGCACGAAACAAAGTACTGCCTAGATTTAAATCAGAGAAACAAAGCATAGCCAGGAGCCCTCCAAGGTGCACCTATACAGAACAGCAGAAGAGGGCTTGGAAAATCAGAAGCAAAGCATAGCTGGGAGCCCTCCAGGGTGCACCTACATAGTAGTGGATACAATCTAACCAAACAGCAGAAGAGGGCTCAGAAAATTAGAGAAAGGTAAAGAGAATTTTAGCGGCTTCCAGACTTCCAGTCACTGTGCAGTGTGGGAATGATACCCGCCACTGTCATGACTTCCCCGTCAGGGGGAACCTGCTCAAGCAAGATCTTCACAGTGTAGGACTGGCTTTCCCACCTCTGCTAGTTACCCATCAGGGCAAGAAGCTTGCGTCTTACAGGATGAGAGGAGTTTAAGCTGTAGTTGTCCAACAGTCACTTTAAAGAGGAAGAAAAGGGAAAAAAGGAGAGTAAAAGAGAATAAAGCATTGCCTTGTCAGAATTTAGGCCAGGGACTCCAGGAGATACTTACCATCAGCAGAGACCTGGGAGCAAAATTGTCCCAGTGGCCACTTGCCTCTTGCAGGTAGAGTCTTCTCTGGTGCCCAAAGATTTCCAATTTCCGCCAGTGATTAAATTAGGCTCTTGGATTCCAGTAATAGAAATGAACAGTGTACCCAGCAGTAAAGCAAGCAATGCTTTATTAAAAGAAGAGATAGACTATGCATAAGGGGGGCGGGGGGGGGGGGGGGGGGGGAGGGGAGGGAGGGAAGCGCCGCACGCGCCCCCCGCCCCCCCCCCCAGGGGAGTTGTTCAAGTTCTTTTATAGGGAAAGGAGTTAAGGGGTACAGGCCAGTGTCACCGGAGGTGGTCCATTCTGTTCTTCTTGGTTGCATTATGAGCACATGCTCAGTAGGTTCAAGGTGGCAGTGGTGTTCATCATTGTCACCCCAGAAAGGTCATTGTAGCAGTCACATTGATGTTTTGTGCACAGGTGGGAATTCCTAAAGGGGTCTTAAGGTTAATCTGTAACTTTTACAATTATGGTAAACAAACTTTGGGGAGGGGTTTTGCAACTCAGTAAATATCTGTTTCCTCTCTTCTCTCAGTCTATTTTATTAGGACAGCCCAGGAGGTAATCATTTGCCCTGAGGGTCTCATGCCTGAGGAGTGGAAAAGTAACAAAGTGTCCTCTGCAGGGAAAATGGAGTCGGTTTGTTTCACAGGCCTAGCCTTAGTCTGTTTCAGTAAGACCTTTATTATAGAAATAACCTGTCTAGGAAATGGAGAAAGGAACAACCACCGCGAGGAGTAGGGAGTGGCAGCAGCTTTAAACCGGAAAGGTTCAACCTGGGTTGAGGTCTCTCTGGAGGATTATTAATAAAAGGTCCCATGCTGAATTATTGAACTCTTGAAAAAGAGAGTGCTCCTGGGCAATGGAATTAGCTAGGGCAATGGTTCCCTAAAGCCGATTCACAGACTCGCTGTCCTTATTTGTCATACATAGGCAGAAAACGAATAAAATAAGGACAAGTAAACAAATACAACTAAATGCATCCCGTTTAACGCACTGTCCTTTATTCTGACACTGTCTTCCTACTTATTACTGTTAACTTTTTTAAGAATGAATTTATTAAGCCCCATTGGGAGGAAAAACTCTACCAACTTAGTTCTGACTGGTTGGGTGGGCCTGCGAATTAGTTGACAATAGACAGATTGTATGGGAGAAAAGTTTATTACACATGTTTGAGTACGTTATAGCAAGAGAAGCTCCTGGAACAGTTAGGGGTAAAGGTTTATATTCTGGCTTAATAAGGGGGAGATGGTGCTTAAAGCTTCAAAGAAGGGAAGAGACTCATGAGTCTCCTTTATATATTCCAAGGTCAGTGCCTCCAGGACTGGAGACCTCCCTGTGGGGGGAGGTATGGTTTGTGGCAGCTGACTATTGTAAAACTGTTCTAGTCAGACAAGGGAAGTTCAGATAAAATTTCGTTTTGCATTTTCTGCAGCTCAGATGTTTTCATTCTGAAGTAATCTCTATACCAGCTTGGTGGGTTGTTGGGGCTTTACAACTGCATATTCTTGGGAAGACATTTTCTGCTCTCTAAAATCTTATGCACCTGCAATAATGACAATGAGGGCAAGGTGAGGTTGATAATCATAAACTTAGAAAGCTGTCAATGGGCTCAATTTTGGGGGACAGGAAAAACGTGTGAAAGGAAATGGCATTTGGGATTGGCCATATTGGTTAAATTGGATTCTTCCCCCTTTTTAGCACAGTGATTAAGAACATGGATTTCAGAGCCTGACAGAACCTGAGTCTGATGTGTGCCTCTGACACTTAACACCTTGTGATCATGGCAAAATTATTCAATACCTCACAATTTCCTTCTTTGAATAATTATCTTCTTTTCAAAGTTGTCACAAAGCTTAGCTGGGAAAATATACATAGGGTTAGCATAGTGCTCGCCTTGATACATTCTAGCTACATTGGAATTCCAAGTCAATCATTGGGATCTACTTGTTTTTTTTTTTTTTTTTTTTTTTTTTTTTTTTGCACCTGGCCATTTCTGGGATCCAAACCTGTGACCTTGGTGTTGTGAGAAACACCCTCACCCGTCCAAGGCCAAAGGATGGACACAGAGACAAGAAGTATAGCGAAGCAAGGTACAGCAGAGACTTTAATTACAGCCTTGCAAGGTTCGGGTGGCTGACGGGCAGGCACAGGGAAGAGGGCTGCAACAAGCGATTTATTCCCTAGTGCGCAGGTCCCTGCCCCCACCTTCTCATTGGTTGGGGTGCATAGTCTTCCCGGATGACGTCTAAGAGAACCCCAATTTACTACCCCCTGGTAAGAAATTTCTTTTGTCTGAGGGCTCAGGACAAGCCAGCGAAAAAGACCCACCCAAAACCCTATGAAAGGAGAAACCTCAGGAAATGAAGAGAACAATTAAGGGTTGGTAACTCATTACCATCTCAAGGACAACTTTATCTATTCAGCAACGCCCCCAGGAATGGGCTGGACCAGTCAGACAGCTTTTGGGCTGGGCCTGAATTATTTCTGAAAATGAATCACTTAGGTTATTTCTCACAGTGTCACAAGGCTGCGCTCTAACCAACTGAGCTAACTGGCCAGCCATATTAGTGGTATTTGAAAAGTTTTTTTTTTTTTTTTTTTTTTTGGCAATTGGCTGGGGCAGGGATCCAACCCAAACTCTTGACCTTGGTGTTATAACACCGCGCTCTAATTAACTTAGCTAACCGGCCACCCCTATTTGAAATTATAAAACCCTTATAATAGTACTACTTGGCACTTGGTGCTAATTGATTGACCCCAAATCCTATACTATGTATGGTTGATCTGTTCCCATAGATCTTTAAAGGGGAAGACCCTTTAACTCCACTGCTAGTATCCACAAACAACGAAGTGGTTTATTTTATGAATCAGTTTTGGACGGCTTTTGACTATACCTTTTTCCTTATATTCTACGGAGATTGTACAAAGATTCTACAGAATGAGGACTCCTTTGTCAAGAGTGTGTAGGTTTTAGGCCGGCCCGTGGCTCACTCGGTAGAGTGCGGTGCTAAGACCACCAAGGCCACGGGTTCGGATCCTATATAGGGATGGCTGGTTAGCTCACTGGCTGAGCGTGGTGCTGACAACACCAGGCCAAGAGTTGAGATCCTCTTACCAGTCATTTTTAAAAAAAAAAAAAAAAAAAAGAGTGTGTAGGTTTTAATCTACACAAGTTTCTCTGTTTGCTATCTGTATGATAGCAGTCATTTGACCTCAGTAGGCTTCCCCTCATCTGTAAAATGGGGATAATTATCTTTCCTCAGAAGATATTTTGGGGCCGACCCTGTGGCACTCGGGAGAGTGCGGTGCTGGGAGCGCAGCAGCGCTCCCGCCACGGGTTCGGATCCTATATGGGGATGGCCGGTGCGTTCACTGGCTGAGCGCGGTACGGCCGGTCACAAAAAAGACAAAAAAAAAGAAGATATTTTTGTGTTGGGCTGGCCCGTGGCTCACTCGGGAGAGTGCAGCGCTGTTAGCACCGAGGCCGCGGGTTCGAATCCTACATAAGGATGGCCGGTGCGCTCACTGGCTGAGCGTGGTGCAGACCACACCATGCCGAAGGTTGCGATCTACTTACCGGTCAAAAAAAAAAGAGAAAATATTTTGTGTTAAATAATGTATATTCCTCATCATTCATAATCTTTCCAGTTTTGAAGGGCCTTGTTTAAGACTGAAATGATGAGACCTAGAATTAGGTAGAAAATGTGTTTGGCAACTTCTTATCCTTCATATGCAAATATGACAGTCACACTCTAAGAACGTGATTGTAATGGTTTCTTTTATAATGAGTATTAAAGTGACAGGAGAGGTAAAGTTTTTTGTTCTCAGCTCTTAGATTCACATTCCAATCTAGGAGAGACACTCTTCAGAAGCAACCCTTGACAAGGGGAATTTTATTTTAGGTGGCTGATCAGTACAGGGATCCAAACCTTTGACTTTGGTGTTACAAGGTGGCACGCTAACTGGCCAACCCTGCATAAGGATTTTAAACAGCTGTCCTACTGAATGCACAGGAGTAAGCCATTCATCTGCAACATGGCCACTGGTGCCATCTCCCCAGGCCCCTCCAAAGGCTGGCTTCTGGAAGCTGAGAGCTCTATGATTATCCCCACCCTATGACTTGCTCTTTCATAGGCTGGAACCTGTATAAAGGCTTAATTTTGAGACTGCATTAGAATCTTAAATTATGAGACAAAAATGATTAATGTGAGTGTTCATGGTTTCCACCTTTTGCTCCCTCTTCTCAGTTTGAGGAATTATGCATATAGACCAGTTCATTGGACTTTTATGATGGAGATTGAGGATGGGAATAGGAGACAGAAGGGTAAAAGGGAGGAAAAAGAGGACTTTAGGCAGGAAAGATTTAAGATAATCAGCATAATAAAAACTGCAAGTGGGGGACGGGGGAAGAATAAAGGAAGGCTTAATTTTTTTCCTTTTTCTTTTTTGAAGTGATGGCTGCATACAACACAGCTCAACTTGTTAAATATTAGCCAAAGGAATTTATCCTCCTCACTATATATATGGCCCATAGTAACAGTCACTATTAAGTGACTTTCTGGACATATAAGGTTTAAAAAAGTTAATAATGATAAAAATTATAATAAAACTACATTTTTAAAACCCTACAATCAACCTAATACATCTAATCTTTTTGTTTATATTAGTGAAACAGTAGTATTGGTAGTGATCATTAACAGTTCTACAGCATCAAAGCACAAGTGCTGCCCTATAATACCATCCTGGACAATTTCCACTTCCCTCCTTGGTGCCTGTTCTTTTCTGTACCATTCATTTGATGCTTAATCACATATTGCCAAAGAGCTAAGAAATCTCATGCTATTGTGCCACAATATGGTGGATTGGAAATTAATTTGTGGTTGGTTTTTTAGTGGCTGGCCAGTATGGGGATCCGAGCCCTTAACCTTGGTGTTATAACACTGTGCTAACCAACTGAGTTAACCAGCCAGCCCCTGTACTGGAAATTTGGAAATAAAAATCATAGTGCAGTCTGTCACTGGCTTGCTGTGACTTGGGCAAACTCACTTTACTTAAGACCTATTTTCTTTAACTATACAGTGAAGGTTCTAAAATTAAATCACTAAGGATTCTTCCTGGCCATGGAGTTCTTATATAATACTTTGTTTTTTGTATATCGTACTTAAACAATATAGATTATAACAGATAATTATCTCAATATTTGTGTGGTTGAATGTCAACCTAGATATTATTTTCTCCAGGAAGTCTTCTTGGACAGTCTAATGGGTATCCATTAGAATATGGTCTCTGTGCTCTATAGCAAGCACTGTGGACTGGTCTGTAATACACTGTTAAATAATATTTATCTATTTATTTAATATTTATTCTTTTCCACTAAATTTAAGTTCCCTGAGGTATTTATATGTTAAGTTCCAACACTTAAACAGTACCAAGCACAGTTATTTAATGAAATGAATCAATGACACTCCAGCACTAAAAATGTATGGAGAAAAACTATGGACTTTTTCAAAAAAACAATTGTTGCAAGTAGATCACTAAGGAATCTGAAGCTTACATTAATATTAAATTTTAAGATAAATGTCTAAAATCAAAGTAGACAAGACACACTTCATGTAAAATTTACAACATTTATTTACTCAGGCAAAAAAAAAAATCCCAAAACAAAAATCTGTACACACAACATTAATACTTAAGTGATGTCCTGGTTTAAAATATAGCATGATCCATGTACAAAATACTCCCATTCATCTGGCCATAGTGAGAACAGTGCCTTCAGTCCAGATAAGTGAGTCTTATCTGAAATATACACACACTACATTTTCCAATGAATTTTTCATATCCTTCTAAAGGAGTTAAACACGTCCATCAGACTTCAAGCAGAAGATAGCTTTTCTCACAAAGTCAGTGAGAATTTGACAGTTGAGATTCTACAAAAGTCAGGGACTTAAAAACTTTATTTATTTTTTTAAAGATGACCGGTAAGGGGATTGCAACCCTTGGCTTGGTGTCGCCCGCACCGCACTCAGCCAGTGAGCTCACCGGCCATCCCTATATAGAATCTGAACCCGCGGTGGCAGTGCCGCTGCGCTCCCAGCGCTCCACTCTCCTGAGTGAGCCACGGGGTCAGCCCAAGAGGATCTTAACCCTTGTCTTGGTGTTGTCAGCACCACACTCAGCCAGTGAGCAAACCGGCCATCCCTATATAGGATCCGAACCCGTGGCCTTGGTGTTATCAGCACCACACTCTCCCGAGTGAGCCACTGGCCGGCCCCATAATATCCTCCCATTTCTTTTTTTTTTTTTTTTTTTTTAAAGATGACTGG
>NW_007726117.1:1594503-1625588 GCF_000696425.1 Galeopterus variegatus | reverse complement strand
CGGGCCGGCCCAGGACTTAAAAACTTTTATTCTTGCAGCTTATCTGAGAGTATAAATTTTGATATAATATCCTCCCATTTCTTTTTTTTTTTTTTTTTAAAGATGACTGGTAAGGGGATCTTAACCCTTGACTTGGTGTTGTCAGCACCATGCTCACCGAGTGAGCAAACCGGCCATCCCTATATGGGATCCGAACCCGTGGCCTTGGTGTTATCAGCACCGCACTCTCCCGAGTGAGCCACAGGCCGGCCCCATAATATCCTCCCATTTCTAAAGAAACAAATGTTCTCAAGAATTTCTTGCTTATGAAAGTGTCTCAGCTTTCGTTAGCTAAGTACCTTCTTGCTTCTAAGCTGATTAAAATAAGTTTAAAAGAACCCAATTTGAACAGCTTTCTCCAAAGTAAATCCAAAATTAAGCACATACTATTAATGGACTAAAGATTTCCCATAAAATAATTTTGATAAATTTAGACTTTTGAAATATTCTTTTTTTTTTTTTTTGGTAGGGGGCCGTTACCTTTAGACCTTGGTGTTAGAAGGCTGCACTCTAACCAATTGAGCCAACTGGCCAGTCCTGAAATATTCTTAATAGCTATTCTGTCCAGCTATAGAGTAAGGCTGTGCTGCCCAAAAGAACTTTATGTCATTCAGAGTAATGAAAAACAGCATTGATCTTTGCATTATTTACCCCCCCAAAAAGGGTGGAGGGAATAGGCAAAGAAAGCTCTTTCTTAGGCTACCAGTCTGTTAACATACGGTATCTTACATTAAGATTTGGAAACCAAATAATGCATAATTAGGAGTGTACCATGTCATGCAAAGTCTATGAAATACTAAATAAGGTAAAGCAATTACTCATTTAATATACAATCAGCAAATTTTCCTATCACACTGCTATTCTCATCATTGGAAAAAGGTTGGTTTTGTATAATTCCTTAAAAAAGCAGTTCATGAGTTAACACTGAAAATTAAAAATGTGTCAATGCATGGCAAACGGTAAAGATTAAATATCCAGTATCCACAAAATCATTTGAAACTGCTACAGTGGATTTCAGAGGGAAACCAAAAGTTTGCAGACCTCTCTGGCAATTGTCTCAGAGCACTATTCAGAAGCCCTTTTAGTACAGAGTCCCCAAATAGGTAACATACAGATAAAACTTGAAGAGCCCACATCAGCTGACAGTGTAACACTGCCTTTAACTTATGCCTTCAGTTTAATACTGTTTAAACCACAATAAAAGATGTACAGTAGCCAAATAATGTAAACATACCATTAGAGGGTAGGAGAGGGGTGGATTTCACCATATACAAAACAGTAAGTTTATTTTCCCTGCTACCTCTTTTAATTTTTTATTGGCGACTGGTATCAGGATCTGAACTCTTTACCTTGGTGTTGTAAAATCACACTAACCAACTGAGCTAACCACCCAGCCCTCCCACTACTTCTTTGGGTACTGCTGCATATTGTTGCATGCATTTTAAAACATTTAAGTCAGGGCTGGCCAGTTAGTTCAGTCGGTTAGAGAGCAATCTTGTAGAACTCAAGGTCACAGGTCACAGGTCCCCCTACCAGTCAGCCACCAAAAATAAATATATAAATAAAACACTAAGCCAAATCTGTGATTCATTAATCTAATTTACCTAATTTAGCACATAAAATATGTTTTCATTAACATGTACTCAAAATGGATGGAAGGTGGCCCAATGCTATCTTGCTACATGGCATAATTAGAAACATAGCCAAAATTAAAGTGACTGAGGAGAAAACAGGCCAACACAAAAGGTCCCATTTATAAGAGCAACTTCCTAAAGCTGGAGAAATAGAACTGGTGGTTTCTAAACATGAATTTTTGATTCTTTGTAAGTTTACAAATAAAAGATATCATGCAAGCAAACTCCCTAGCAGCCTTATTCATCTTCACCCTGCCTAATCCACCTAAGTTGACTAGTATCACTAAATGGCACTCCTGTCCAGGGGTGAGGTGCAGCAATATTTATGGTCAATTCCTAGAATTGTGGGTTGATATGCTTTTTAAAAATCCTCAACTAAGACCAGTAGCCACTGAGTCATTGGTCGGAGGGTAAACTAAACTATTATTACCTGATTTATGTTTCTTTTCGACTGCAAAAAGAAAAAAAATAATAATTTTTAGAGTACAAAGACCACAGCAAAATTTTCTTGATATAAATATTAAGAGGCCTTAATTATAATTGCTCTAATTTGTTCTTGTTTTGCTCAATGATACCAGCATGTATCATTATACTCTAAAATGTTTAATTCCATTTCCTTTAGTAAAGCCAAATCGTGCTGTTGCTTATGGAGTGATCTAGTGATGTTTTATAATATCTGAGCACACCAACAATTTCAGCAATGAGTGCTTCAACCCTAGTCTAAATTGTGTTTGAAATAGCACCTCTAAGTCACTGAAAGGTAACCTTTGAAGGCACCAAGTACTGTTATATTCTAGTTTATAGTTGGAAAAGGGAGGCCTCACAGATTCTAACTAGAGACTGGCCAGTTATATCTCATAATTTCAATATATACATCTACTATATTTTAGCCAAATTCAAGACCTTACAGACAATTGTGTGCCTTAATTATATACACAATTTTATAAACCATCCCAACCACAAAGGCACTAAAGTTTTTATATATTTGGGATGTGATGAATTATTCAGCTTTTAATACTCAGATGTGTCTGGCCACTACCAGTGCTGAGTAGTAAATTTAAATTTAATTTAAAAAATTTTTAAGTCTTCATCTACCAAAAAATTATTGTGAGTAAAGAAAGGCTTTACTGTTTTCTGTACATTTTTAGCCATTTCTGAAAATACTGTGTAAAGGAAAAAACCTAGTAGCCTATAAAGAACATGCAGTCCTGTCTTGAATGGTATAAAATAGAAACTTAAAGCCAAATTCTCAAATAGGCTTTCCCCAAACTACACTAGATAGGAGACCTGGAAATGGTCAACATAGCTATTCCAAAGGTCAACTTCCAAGCTCCTGTAGGCCATTCTATTTTCTGAATTTTACCTTAGACATTAAAATTCAGAAAAAGGCAAAACAACAACAAAAACACTTCAAAAGAATTTTCCATTTCCTCTTAAATAAACAATCTGTGAAAATTTATTTTACACCTACAGTAATTCCTTAAACCAATTAAGTCAGAATTAACCCATAATTTAATATTTATTAATGGTTCTAAATACCTATTTTCTTTTCTTTTCTTTTTTTTTTTTTAAAAGATGACCGGTAAGGGGATCTTAACCCCTGACTTGGTGTTGTCAGTACCACGCTCACCCAGTGAGCTAACCGGTCATCCCTATATGGGATCCGAACCCGTGGCCTGGGTGTTAATAGCACCGCACTCTCCCAAGTGAGCCACAGGCCAGCCCAGAATACCTATTTTCTTTAACTCAGTTTTCATCCCCATGAACTACAAAAATTCAAGTCTGATTACTGTGGTAGTGGTATGAAACAAGTGTGTCAAAAATGTTATCAGCATACTAATAAACCAGCTCCTTTCTTTTTTTTTATTTTTTATTTTTTGTCCTTTTTGAGACCGGCCGCACCACACTCAGCCAGTGAGTGCTGGGAGCGCACCGGCCATCCCTATATAGGATCTGAACCCATAAATGTTATCAGCATACTAATAAACCAGCTCCTTTCTTTTTTTTTATTTTTTATTTTTTGTCTTTTTTGAGACCGGCCGCACCACACTCAGCCAGTGAGTGCTGGGAGCGCACCGGCCATCCCTATATAGGATCTGAACCCACGGCGGAAGCGCTGCTGCGCTCCCAGCGCTGCACTCTCCCGAGTGCGCCACGGGCCCGGCCCTAAACCAGCTCCTTTCTAAGTTAAAATGCTTCTGAATAATCCCTATAATTTAAATATCCCATTTAAAATCTCTATTGAAAACACTTTGGCCATCTATGAAAAAATGTAGTCATCTGAGATTGCAGATTAACCTTATTCACAAAATAAATTTTAAATGGAAATTAAGTTTCTTGGTGACTTGCTGCTTCTCAAATGCTATTATTGATATAATAACTGATTCTTTACTATACTGTATCAGATATCTTAAAAGAAAAGCAAGTGTCTAAAAAATAGTCCATCATAAATATTTCCTTTTATGCTTGGCAACTAGAATCGTTACCTTTAAACATATAACAATAGTCTAATTCTTAACTTTCATTTTTGGCAGTGAGATGTGGACATCTTTCTCCAACATGAACACATTAAGAAGATACATGTATTTTGGGGGGTGCAGCCGGCCGGTACAAGGATCAAACCCTAGACCTTGGTGTTATCAGCGCCATGCTGAGCAACCAGCCAGCCCCTTCTATTTTAACAAAAGAAAACTTAACTTTTTGTGTCAAAATTTACTGTTGTCAATTGTATTTTAACTGATCAGGTTAACACCATGTGTAGTCTTTATTTCACTGAACAAAATGACTTTGAAATAGAGGGAAAAGAATGGTCAGTTTTAACCGGTGACAATTTTCTAAAAATTCACATTTTCACAATAATATAACATATAGAGATTTGGACAGTTAGTCTTTAACACAGAATGCTGTAATATTTTACACTGTGATGCTTCGGGAAATATTTCTAGAGAATAACCAGTAGTCTGTGCAGGAAATAGCGGTTCGTGCTTCCAGGCATAAATATGGAGAACAGGCTTCTGCTCACTGCTTCAAGAAAGGTGGGCTCCAGGGGAATAGCCTGTCCCACCTTAAAAACTACACCATGAACGCAATTCCCAGTTCCTAAACCCCACTTTAAAAACTATACCATGAACGCAATTCCCAGTTCCTAAACCCCACTTTAAAAACTATACCATGAAAGCAATTCCCAGTTCCTAAACTCTGTTCTCCTTTAATAGATTTTCTAATATATTTTTTCTGCCAGCCATCCAGGTTCCTACCAGTAAGTAGCCCAGATTTCCATTCTTTCACAATAAGAAGGACATCTTATAAAGGATACACAGAGAATAAAGGCATTTTATACAGAAGCAGTATAAAATTTACAGCTGAAGCAGTGCCAGAAATCAGATTAACAATTTATCTGAAGCTGCAAACTTATCGGAAGGGACTTTGAGATCAGAAAAGTCTGGCCTAAGGATTCGTGCAAACTTTATCATAAAATTGTAGAATCTCAAGCACAGGTAAGTTCAAACACTGAAAGATGTGGAAAATTTCCTAAAAGGCAATGATGAAGGAACAGACCCTTCTTGCCTCATAAGTTAAAAATCACAAGAGAAATTAGAGACTGTTCACATGGGCAATACTATACATTATCAATTCCAAACTGATCTTATGAGTCTTGTCATAGATACCTTCAAAAAATCACAAAGGGTAAGATATTCCAAATGGACCAATCACAAAAAGGATTCCTGTGATTCAATTATCCAATTACCTATGGCTATCAATTTAGTCTGGCTTGGGGCTGCTTTTTACAGGGAGGTGGCCTCCCATGGCGTACAATGTGTTTTTCTAAGCTGTCCAGAATGGCCACAGCAATCTGTTGAACATGGGGATCAGTCTGTTCATGTTCTTTGATGTTGTATAAATGCTGCAATCCTCCTTCTTCAATCAGCATGCTGCAATACCTTGAAGCTGAAAGAAAACAGGAGAAACAGCTTTTCTTAAAACACAAATTATCCCACAAAAAACAGTTCTTAGGAGCTATTTGCATTTATATTTTAGTTGTTTGGTTACTGACCACCAACATGCTACAGCTTGATAAATACCTCTGTAATGATGTTATGTGTATAGTGCAAGGCCCACACATAAATAATACACAATCAACCAGTCCTCCATCTATTCTAACCTCAAGGCATAGACAATGTGGAAAAGAAAATAAAAAGAACCAGAATCACAAGTATCTTATCTCTGATCCAAAATCACAGGTAAGATAAGTACCATTATATTTTTATGCATTTCCTATGCTTTTTTTCTCCCCCCTGCAGCTGGCCAGTATGGGGATCCAAACTCTTGACCTTTGTATTATAACACAGCATTCTAACCAACTGAGCTAACAGTCTGGCCCCACTTTTTTTTTTTAACTTAATGGCACTCATATTGCCCATGCAATTTTTAAAAATGTTAAAGATTTTCTTTGCCGTTTGTTCAAAAAATAATTTTTGTACATAACTTTAAAGTTTTTTTTCAGCCATTTTTATTGAAGTATAATTTATATAAAATAAAATGAACCATTTTTATTCTACAGTTTGATGAGTTATGCCAAATGTATACACCTGTGTAACCACCAGCACAATCAGGATAAAGAATATTTTCATCAACTAAGAAGATTCCTTGTGCACCTTTGCAGTCAGCCTCCTTTGTATCTCTCACCTCAGGTAACCATTGTTCTAATTTCTTTTTTTCTTTTTTTTTTTTTTAAAAAGATGACCGGTAAGGGGATCTTAACCCTTGACTTGGTGTTGTCAGCACCACGCTCAGCCAGTGAGCAAACCGGCCATCCCTATGTGGGATCCGAACCCGGGGCCTTGGTGTTATCAGCACCGCACTCTACCGAGTGAGCCACGGGACGGCCCCCATTGTTCTAATTTCTATGATACAGACTACTTTTGCCTGTTCTAGAACTTCATATAAATGGAATCATATGGCATGTCTTCTTTTGTGTCTTCTTTTCCTCAGCATGATGTTTTTGAGATGCATACGTGTTGTTATGTGTTTCACTAGTTTTTTAAGTTGGAAAGTATTCCATTGCATTGAATATACTACATATTTTAAATCCGTTATTGTACTGATGGACATTTGTTGGTCTCCCTGCCTCCCCAAGGTTTTGGCTATAATGACTAAAACAGCTATGATCCATCTTGTACAAGTTATTTTGTGGACTTTCCATTTTGTTGCTCTTGAAGAAATACCTACACTGCTGGAGAAATGTTAAATGTATGTTTGCCTTTATAAGGAATTACCAGACTGTTTTCTAAAATGGTTGTATAATTTTACAGTCCCAACAGCAATGAATGAAAAAGTTGTTCCACATCCTTGCCAATACCTGTCATTGTCCACCTTTTTGATCATAGAGCCATCCTGGTAGGTGTGATGTGGTATCTCATTGTGATTTTAATTTACATTTCTCTGACTAAGGATGTGGAGCTTCTTTTCATGTGCTTATTTGCCATTTGTATATTTTCTTTGGAGAAATGTCTATTCAGATCCTTTGCTGAGTTTTAAATCAGGTTTTCTTTTTATTACTGTTTTTTTTTTTTTTAAAAGATGACCGGTAAGGGGATCTCAACCCTTGGCTTGGTGTTGTCAGCACCACACTCAGCCAGTGAGCAAACCGGCCATCCCTATATAGGATCCGAACCCGTGGCCTTGGTGTTATCAGCACCGCACTCTACCGAGTGAGCCACGGGCCGGCCTCTTTTTATTACTGTTATAAGAGTTCTTTATATATCCTGAAAATAAGTTCCTTATCAGATGATTGTATATAACTTGCAAATATTTTTTTACTATTCTGTGGATTGTTCTTTTTTTTTTTTATTAAAAAGATGAGCGGTAAGGGGATCTTAACCCTTGACTTGGTGTTGTCAGCACCACGCTCAGCCAGTGAGCGAACCAGCCATCCCTATATGGGATCCGAACCCGGGGCCTTGGTGTTATCAGCACCACACTCTCCCGAGTGAGCCACGGGCTGGCCCTGGATTGTTCTTTCACATTCTTTATGATGTCTTTTTAAGTATAAAAGTTTTAAAATTTTTTATTAAATCTAATTAATCTATTTTTTTGTTTGTCACTTGTTATTTTTGTGTGCTAAGAAACCATTGCTTAATCCAAGGTCATGAAGACATACCTATGTTTTCTTCTAAAAGTTTTAAATATTTAGCTCTTTTAGGCCTATAATTCATTTTGAGTTAATTTTTGTATATAATATAAGGTAAGGGTCCAAATTCATTCTTCTGCATGTGCCTATCCAATTTTCCCAGCACCATTTGTTGAAAAACCTATTCTTTCCCCACTGAATTGTCTTGGTATCCTTGTTGAAAATCAGTTGAAGGGCTGGCCTGTGGCTCACTTGGGAGAGCATGGTGCTGACAACATCGAGTCAAGGGTCTTAACCGGTCATCTTTAAAAAAAAAAAAAAGAAAGAAAATCAGTTGACTTAATTAGAACTCAGTTGGTTGGTTAGGGCTCAGTTGGTTAGAGCACAGTGTTGTAACACCAAAGTCAAAAGTTCGGATCCCCCTACTGGCCAGCTGCCAAAAAAAGAAAGAAAATCAATTGACTATAGATGTATTGCATTATTTCTGGACTCTCAATTCTTTTTTTCTTTTTTCCTTTTTGTCTTTTTTACTGACCGGTAACGGGATCGCAACCCTCGGTGTTGCGCCAAAACCGCGCTCAGCCAGTGAGCGGGAACCGATCTCCACATGGGATCCGAACCCTCGGCGGGAGCGCCTCCACACTCCCAAGCGGCGCACTCTCCAGTGCACCACCGGGCCGGCCCTGGACTCTCAATTCTAATGTATGGATCTATCTGTCTCTCTCCCTGAAGTTGAGTATATTTTAATGTGCTTTTTTTTTTCCCTCATCTTTTTTGTGACCGGCTGCACTGCGCTGAGCCAGTGAGCGCACCGGCCAGCGGCGGGAGTGCTGCACTCCCAGCACCGCTCTCTCCCGAGTGCGCCAGGGGGTCGGCCCTTAATGTGCTTATTTGACATCCATATCTCTTCTTTAGTGAAGGCTCTGTTCAACTCTTGTCCATTTTTTTTTTACTTGCATTATTTCCCTATTACTAAATTTTGAGAGCTCTTTATATATTTATATACAAGTGCTTTATCAGACATGTGATTTGCAAATATATTCTCCCAGTATGTGTACTGGTTTTTCATTCTCTTAACAGTGTCTTCAAAGAGCAGAATTTAAAAATTTTGGTCAAATCCAATTTAGGGATTTTTTCTATTATAAATCATACATTTTTACATATCTAAGAAATTTTTGCCTAAGGAAAGATCACAAAGATTTTGTTTTTTATTTTCTACAGTTTTTGGTTTTATATTTAGCTTTATGATCGGTTAGAGTCAATTTTTGTATATAGTACAAGACATGGATCAAAAAGTTCACTTTCTGTGCATATGAACGTCCAGTTGTTCCAGCATCATTTGTTGAAAAGACTATCCTTTCTACATTGAATTGCTTTGAACTGTCAAAAACTAATTAACCATATATGTATGGGCCTATTTCTGTATTCTCTATTCTGGTCCACCGAACTATCTTTGTCTATTTTTATAACACACTTTTTTTTTTTTTCCTTTTTGTCTTTTTTCGTGGCTGGCAACAGATCGCAACCCTCAGTGTTGCGCCCGTACCGGGCCGGGACCGGCAACGGGATCGCAAACCTCGGCGTTGCCCCCGCACCTCGCTCAGCCAGTGAGCGGCCGGTCTGTATGTGGGATCCGAACCCTCGGCGGGAGTGCCACCGCGCTTCCCAAGCGGCTCACTATAGCAGTGCGCCACCGGGCTGGCCCAACACACTTTTTTTTTTTTTTTAATTACTCAAAAAGTCTTCATTTTTATTTATTTATTTATTTATTGGTAAGGGAATCTTAACCCTTGACTTGGTGTGGTTAGCACCACGCTCTCTCAACTGAGCTACCTGGCCTTCCCTACATAGGGATCTGAACATGTGGCCTTGGTGTTATCAGCACCACACTCTCCCAAGTGAGCCATGGGCAGGCCCCAAAAAGCTTCATTTTTTTATTTAGCTTTCTGCCTTTGTGCTTTGTACCTTTAACACTTTCACAATGATTTTCTGCTCTTAAATAAGGAAAGCACTCTTGATCGTGTCATGGACACATGGAACTACCATAGGCATTGCTGACATGTTTTTTGTTTTAGACAACCTCATAAGAACTTTAGTTCTCACAGCAAGAACCCCTATAAGTCTGCCTGGACACACACTGCATGCAGATTTTGGTGCTTCCCCAACCTTCTTGGTATAATGTTAAACAATTCTATTTCCAGGGGTTCAGAACAGCCTAGTTTTGTTAGAGGCTGTATTGTAGGAAAGCCTACTACGGGAATGTCAGATGCTAGACCATTCTGAGTGCCTCTAGATGCCATCCCCGGAAGAGGAAAAACAACACTCTCTGAATTATTGTGTTTTATAGTACACTAGTCACCCTTTATCCATGGTTTCACTTTCCGTGGTTTCAGTTATTCATAGTCTACTGTGGTCTGAAAATATTAAATAGAAAATTCCAGAAGTAAACAATTCATAAGTTTTAAATTGTGTGCCACTCAGACGTGAATCATCCCTTTGTCCAACGTATTCAAGCATAGCCTTCTCAGTTACCAGATTGACTGTTGAGGTATTGCAGTGCCTGTGTTCAAGTAAACCTTATTTTACTCAATCATGGCCCCAAAGTACGAGAACAGTGATGCAAGAAATTCAGATAAGCCAAAGAGAATCTGTAAAGAGCTTTCTGTAGATGAAAAGGTAAAGTTTCAACTTAAGGAAAGAAAAAAGAAATCATATTGTGAGGTTGCTAAGATCTACTGTAAGAATCAATCTTCTATCTGTGAAATTGTGACGAAGGAAAAAGAAATTTGTGCATAGTATATACAGGGTTCTATCTGAGGTTTCAGGCATCTATTGGGGCATCTTGGAACGTATTCCTCATGGATAAGTGGGGACTACTGTAGGTCTTGAAGTCAAGTAGTATAAGAAGTAGTATAAGTCCTCCAATTTATTTATTTATTTATTTATTTATTTATTTATTTTGGTGGCTGGCCAGTACAGGGATTTAAGCCCTTGACCTTAGTGTTACAAGGCCAGGCTCTAACCACCTGAACTAAGTGGCCAGCCCCAAGTCCTCCAATTTTGTTCTTCCTTTTTTGTAAGTTGTTTAATTATTCTGGGTCCTTTGCATTTCTGTATGACTTTTAGAATTAACCTGTCAATAATCCCGTCAAAAGCCTGCTCAAATATTGACTGGGATTTTATCAAATCTATACATAAGTATGGGGAGAACTGCCATCTGAACAATATTAAGTCTTCCAGCTCCTGAACACAGTCTATCTCTTCATTTAGTTAGGCCTCTTTTAATATCTCTCAGCAATGCTTTGTTGTTTTCAGTGTGCAGGTCTTGCACATCTTTGTCAGATATCCCTAAGTATTTTATAGATTTTGATACAACTGTAAATGTCATTTTCCCATTTATATTGGTTGTTGCTAGTATATAGAAATGCAACTGATTTGTATTTGATCTTGTATTGTAGGACCTTGCTAAACTCACTTATTAGATGTTGTTGTCCTTTTGTAGATTTCATGGGATTTTCCACAAAGATGATTATGTCATCTGCGAATGAAAACAGTTTTACTTCATTCTTTCCAACCTGGATGCCTTTTTTGTTTCTTTCCTGATCATACTGTCCAGAACTTCCATCATAATGTTAAATAGCAGTGAGATTAAACATTGTTGCCTTGTTCCTGATCTTAGGAGGAAAGCATTCATGTTTAATTTTTCACTCAATTTTGATGTTAGCTATAGATTTTCCTTACATACCCTTTATCAAGACTGGATGTTAGATTTTTTCACATGCTTTTTCTGCATGTATTGAGATGAAATAGCTTTTCTTTTTTGTTCTGGTAAGAAGATAAAAAAACATTGATTTTCAAATACTAAATCAATCTTGAATTCCTGGAATAACCTGTTTGGTCCTTTTCATATATTGTTGGATTCTGTTAAAAACTTATTAAGGTTTCCGGGGCCGGCCCGGTGGCGCACTGCTACAGTGCGCCGCTTGGGAAGCGCGGCGGCGCTCCCGCCGAGGGTTCGGATCCCACATGCAGACCGGCCGCTCGCTGGCTCAGAGAGGTGCGGGAGCAACACCGAGGGTTGTGATCCCGTTGCCGGTCCCGGTCCGGTACGGGCGCGACACTGAGGGTTGCAATCCATAGCCGGTCACGAAAAAAGACAAAAAGGAAAAAAAAAAAACTTATTAAGGAGACACTGAGGGTTGCAATCCGTAGCCGGTCACGAAAAAAGACAAAAAGGAAAAAAAAAAAACTTATTAAGGTTTCCCATCTATGTTCATGAGAGATATTGTTAAGTAATTTTCTTTGACTGGTATTGATATCAGGGTAATTGTGGCCTCATAGAATAAGCTGAAGCATATTCCCTCCTCTTCAATTTTTGTGGGAGATTTTGTAGATCCCTTCCTCTCCCCAGGTGTCTGGTGGAATTTACCACAGAAAGCATCTGAACCTGGAATTTTCTTTGTAGGAAAGTTTTTAACTACAAGTTGAATTTCATTAATAGACACAAGACTACTACTCAGATGTTATCTATTTCTTACTGAGTGAGCTTTGGTAATTTGTGTCTTTCAAGGAATTTGTCCATTTCATCTAAACTGTCAAATTAATTGGCATAACATTGTCTATAAATACTCCTTTTGTTTGTTTGTTTTGGAGGCTGGCCAGTATGGGGATCCATAAGTGACTCAGGTATTGTAACACAGTGCTCTAACCAACTGAGCTAACCAGCCAGCCCTTCTTTTCTAATATAGGCCTTTAATGCTACAAATATCCCTCTAAGTATTGCTTTACCTGCATCCCACCCATTTTGATGTTGTGTGTTCATTCAGTTCAGAACACTTTTGTTGCACTGTATGTAACACACATTTTTTTCCTCTGATTGCCTTTAATGTTTTCTCTTTATTACTAGTTTGCAGCAATTAGATTATGATAAGCATTGGTATGATTTTGGGGAGTTTATTCTGCTTGGTGTTTGCTGAGCTTCTTCAATCTGTGGGTTTTACAGTTTTAATCAAATATGAAATATTTCCAACCATCATTTTTTCCAATCTTTTTCTGTTTTCCCTCTTTCCACTACTGGGACTCTAATTACATTTTAGGCCACTGATGTTGTCCCAGAGGTCATTGAGGCTCTGCTCATCTTTTTTATATTCTAGCTTTCTCTCTCTATGCTTTGGACAGTTTCTATTGCTATGTTTTCAATTTTACTGATCTTTTCTTCTATTATCTGTTCTTAAACTCACCTAGATATTTTTCATGTTAGATTCAAAATTTTTAGCTCTATTATTTCTGTTTTACTTTTTTATATTGTATTTGTCTCCTCTTAATGTTCATATTTTCTTTAAAATCTTGGGTCATATCTATATGTTTTGAAATCTTTTTCATCACTATCAATTCTGGATCTGTTTCAATTGTCCGATTTTTCTCCTGGTTATGGGTCATATTTTCTGTTTCACTTAGCAATTTATTTATTTATTTTTGGCAGCTGGCCAGTACAGGGATCCAAACCCTTGACCCTGGTGCTACCAGCACCACACTCTAACCAAGTGAGTTAATGGGCCAGTCTACTTAGCAATTTTTACCAGATATTACACGCATGGTTGAATGTCCAGATTTTGTTGCCTTTTTAAAAAGAGCACTTATTTGTTCTCTGGCAGACAGTTTAATTGCAGAGCAGCTTAATCATTTCAAGACTTGTATTTTAAGTTTTATTAAGACTGGCCTAAAGTGAGTAACCGATATTTTTAGAGCTAGTTTAACCTTTTCTGGCATCTCTACAGAATGCCCTGGGTACTAAGTTCTTTCCATTCTGTTTAGAAGTCAAATAATTCCCAATCTTGTGTGAGCTCCAAGTGTTATTCATTTAGCAGCTCCTTGGTACTTGTACTTTCCCAGGCTGCAAGGAGTCCAGCCCTTGGCATGCACACCTTAGTATTTGGCCAAAGACTCAAGGGATCCTTATGAAGATTTCTGGAGTTTTTTGTAAATGTAGCTGCCACTTCTGCGTTGCTCTGCCCTACAATTCCAGGCACCTCAGTCTTGCCCAACTCTGCTCAATGAAATTGCTGTGCCATGCTTGGTTCTCCCCCCCATGCCAACATTATGACTTGAATGTGTCCTCTCTAAAATTCAGGTATTGCCAATATGACAGTATTAAGAGAGGCTGTTAAAAGGTGATTAGGCCATGAGGACTCCTTCCTTGTTAGTGGGATTAAGGCCCTTTTGAAAAGAGGCTTCATGGGCTGGCCCGTGGCTTACTCGGGAGAGTGCGGTGCTGATAACACCAAGGCCACGGGTTCGGATCCTATATAGGGATGGCCGGTTTGCTCACTGGCTGAGCGTGGTGCTGACAACACCAAGTCAAGGGTTAAGATCCCCTTACCAGTCATCTTTTAAAAAAAAAAAAAAGAAAAGAAAAGAGGCTTCACGTAGCATTCGGCTAGCCTGCTAGCTTGTCATTCTAACTTCTGCTATGTGAGAACACTGCTAGGTCTTCATCAGACACAACTTCCAGCCTCCAAAACTGTGAGAAATAAATGTCTGTTCTTCATACATTACCTAGTCCTAGGTATTCTGTTATAGCAGCACAAAATGGACTAAGACAGCCAGGGCCTAATAAATACCTCCAGGAAGAAAACCAGAGAGACTCTTGAGCTCGTTTGTTTCCCTACTTTTAGGGGTCGGAATTCTTGCTGCCTTTGTCTAATGTCTAGAAAGAGTTGTTTCAACAGCACCTTCCCTCTAACCCTCCAGTTTTTCTACAGCTGGGGAGCTAATCTGGTACAAGTTACTTCTGTTATGGCCCCAGAATATAAATTTCTACTTATGTCATTTTCTATTATGTCTCTTTCACTTATAATGGCATGCAAACATTCCACTAATACCACTGTCTGGATATTTCAACATTATTTAACATTTCCCTATTGCTGGACCTCTAACTTATTCAGCGTTATTTACTATTATAAATAATGTTTGGATGAGTATCTCTATAAAAATAAGCTTTTGAGTATAATTTTAAAATTAAAAGGTAGACTACCAAAATGTTCATCAATAGGGAAGTAGTTAGATAAATTACTAAAAAATTAATTTAATAAGTGTAGAGCTGTATGTTATGGGTTGAATTGTGTCCCATGAAAAAATACGTTGAAGCTCTAACCCCAAGTACCTCAAAATGTGACCTTATTTGGAAACAGAGTTGCTGCTGATGTAATTAGTTTAGATGAGGTCATTAGTAGACCTCAATATGATGGTGACCTTATGAAAAGGAGAGATTTGAACATGGAGATAGGCACACATAGAAGGAAGATGATGTTAAGACATACTGGGAGAGCTGGTTATTTGGTTAGAGCATGGTGTTAGAACACCAAGGTCAAGGGTTCAGATCCCCATAACAGCCAGCTGCAAAAAAAAAAAAAGAAAAGAAAAGGACACACAGGGAGAGGGGGGGGGGGGCATCTGATTTGAGTGATGCAATTACAAACCAAGAAATACCAAAGATTGGCAGCAAACACCAGAAGCTAGAAGAGGCAAGGAAAATTTCTCCCCTAGAGCCATCAGAGAGAACATGGCTCTACTGATACTTTGATTTCAGATTTCTGGCATCAAGAACCATGAGACAATAAATTTCTATTGTTTTAAGCCATCTAATTTGTGGTACTTCGTTACAGCAGGTGTAGGAAACTGATACACCATACGATAATGATTATGTGATTATTACAAATCATGTCAAAACTTTCTAAAATATTGAAAAATGCTCATTATAATGTGTGAAATAGGTACTAATATATATTTTCCCATACACATATATACACATATATATGGTTTTCTTCCAGGAGGTACTTACTAGGCCCTGGTTGTCTTAGTCCCAAAATATACATATACTTTTTGGAGGCTGGCTGGTAACAGGGATTAAACCCTGGACCTTGGTATTAACAACACCATGCTCTAACCAACTGAGCTATCCAGCCAGCCCTCCAGGCTTAATAATTTGCCCAAGGTGGCACACATAGTAAATGGTGGACATGTTTTGAATCCAGGTGGAGTCCTATATCCTCTTAACCACCATGCTACACTATCTCTTAATTATTAAAAGCTATAAGCAACATTAAAACATGCTAATACAAATATGAGTAAATTCTATTTAAATATAAACAAAAAATTTTTTTTTTGGTGGCTGGCTGATACAGAGATCTGAACCCTTGACTTTGGTGTTACAATACCATGCTCTAACCAACTCAAAATATAAACAAAATAAACCAGGAAAGCAAAAAAATAGGAAACTAAACTAAACTATCTTGAGTTAGAGATGAAATATTATAACATTTCCCAAATTTCAGTGAATTTTAGAATAAATTTTTCAGGGCTATCCATCCACAGAGCAAACTTGAAAGAACTCTGACACCTAAAAGTAATCACAAAAATAATCACTTATGTGAAAATGCACTATTATTTATTTATTATGTTTTATTTTCTCTTTCTGAGCTATGAAACATCCATTTCTTGAGTTATGAGGAAAGAAGCCAAGATATTAGAGGCTGAGTATGTGATGGAATAGACTGTTAAGAAATTAGGGAGTTCTCAAAACCCATGGGTACAGTAAAATGAATAAAGTTTTAGACCAGAGACAGTTTATTGTAGCTAAATAGGCAGTCTTATATTTATGAATGAACAACTCTGCTTCTGAGTAATTTAGGAGAAGCCAGAGAAGCCTCCTTGTAGGAGTTTAAGTGGATAGAAAGAAGTTTTCTCTGTCACATACCATTCTTTAAACTCTCCTCATCTGTCTACCTGACACAGAAGAGCTTTTACTGAGTTGCCTTTTTGTGGGAGACCCTAAGTTTTCATCAAAAAATGCAAAAAGAGGGCCGAGCCCATGGCGCATTCGGGAGAGTGCGGCACTGGGAGCGCAGCAGCGCTCCTGCCGCGGGTTCAGATCCTATATAGGGATGACCAGTGCGCTCACAGCGGTGTGACTGGTCTCAAAAAGGACAAAAAAAAAAAAAAAAAAATGCAAGAAGAAATAATCTCACAAAATGTTACTACCATTGCTATAAGAACATTGCAATAGGCCCTATAATATGTTCCTTATTAAGGTCCAATATAAGAAATTTAATTGCTTATAAAAGCTTTACTTTCCCGTGAGGAAAAGGAATGTTTTTTCCTTATTATATGGAGAACCAGGTAGCTGATTATTTGGAACCCACCCACAGGGTATATGAATCACTATGTATGGCCTACAAGTCTACATTCAACTATTTTCCTTCCATCCTTACATTTAAAAAAAATTATTTTTCCTTGGTCCTGATTTTTTTTTTCCCTCCTGTGGTTTTTTTGTGACCAGTAAGGGGATCGGAACCCTTGGCTTGGTGTTGTACGCACTGAGCTCAGCCAGTGAGTGCACCGGCCATTCCTATATAGGATCCGAACCCGCGACGGGAGCGCTGCTGCGCTCCCAGCGCCACACTCTCCTGAGTGAGCCACGGGGTCGGCCCTTGGTCCTGATTTTTTTTTTTTTTTTTTTAAAAAGATGACCGGTAAGGGGATCTTAACCCTTGACTTGGTGTTATCAGCACCGCACTCTCCCGAGTGAGCCATGGGGTCGGCCCTTGGTCCTGATTTTTAACTTAAAATTGTTCCCCATACTGGCCAGGTTGCCCCCCCCCCATTTTTTTTTTTTTTTTTTCAAATTTATACTTTGGTATTAAAGTGTTTCTGTGTTTCTTGTGTCAAATCATTTGTGGAATGAGTTTATATTAACAAATAACTGACAAAGAGTTGTATAACAACCTTCAAAAAAAGAATGATATGGAACCTGATTTAAATGTTTTGCTTTTCCAGAGACCATGGTTGCTGACAACAATGTCTTGAACATGGAATTTCAGGTGAATGATAATTGGGCACTGGAATGCACCATAAACAATGAACCTACTTGAGACGTTTTACTCAACAAATGCATTTACTGTAGGCTCTTCATCTTTAAATTTCATGGCTAGGGCTGGCCCATGGCTCATTTGGGAGAGTGTGGTGCTGGTAACACCAAGGCCACAGGTTCAGATCCCTACATAGGGATGGCTGGTTAGCTCACTTGGGAAAGCATGGTGCTGACAACACCAAGTCAAGGGTTAAGATCTCCTTATCAGTCATCTTCTTAAAAGATAATAATAATAAATTAATTAATTAATAAATTTCATGGCTGGCCAGTTAGCTCAGTTGTTTAGAGCACAGCCTTATAACCCCAAGGTCATGCGTTCAGATCCTTTTACTGGCCAGCCACCCTGCCCCCCCCCCAAAAATTCCATGAGGTTCAAACTGTCACATTCACCATTGTCATTCAGTATCTAGTACTGCCAAGTCCATTCTGAAAGAATACATTTAATTTACAACATAAGATTCTCTTATATTGTATCTTTGAAAGTTGGTGCCCTTAAAAAATCACTTCAATATACAATTTAGAAATGGCTTTCTTGTAAAAGGAGTATTTCACTTGAAAAAGAAAAACATAATTCTCTTTTTTGGTACATACGATTCTTGCTGCAGACATGTTGCATGGCCCAAACTGCCCATAGCTGGACTCCTGGTGTTGTGAAACAGCCAAGTAATGGGAAAAATGGATTAAAAGACCTAAAGGTTCAAAAGAAAAGAGTCAAAGTTACATCCTACACTCAGCATCATTTTCTAAAGCAATAATTCCTAAACTTTTCTGTCAAGCTAGGGCTGGGTCTGGAGCTCACAGACCCCTGAAGCCCATTGTCCAGACTGGGTCACAAACTCTTCACACACAGGTCTACAAGCTAGGTAACCAGCAAAATGGTCCTGGGAGCCGTAGGTTTGAGAGCATGGCCGAGTGGCTGATCACCAGGCAGTCAACACCACGCACTGCACATGCGCACTAACTCCACCCAACCCAAGGCGAGGGGGCCTGATTAAATTATTCTATTTTCCCTACAACCCACCCCTTCAGGGTCCCTCGCTGTACAATCTACGCGTTCATAATCTTCCGCAATGTTCCCTTAGCGAGGACAGAAGACCCTTACATTCACATATTACATATTCCATCCCAGTCCCAAAAGTCTTTAGCTTGTTGCAGCACCAACTCAAAAGTCCAAAGTCTCATCTGAGACTAAAGGCAAAACTCCTTTCAGCGTGAATCTGTAAAGAGTCAAAAACAAGTTTATCTAACTTCCAAGATACAGTGGGACAGACACTGGGTACACATTCCCGTTCCAGAAGGGAGGAACAGAAAGGAAAAACAGGCCCCAAACAAATAAACCCAAACAGGGCAAACATTAAGCACACTGGGGCACCTGGACCCCTAAAGCATTGGGCAACCTCTGTTGTGAGGCTGTCGCATGGAAAAGGAACCAGAACACCCAATTGAGAATTTAAAAAGGGGGTCTTTATTAGCTGGCCAGTGACTGTCTCTCCAGATATTCTGGTAAGAGAACAGCCTTGAGTTTAAGTTTAAGGGGTCTTTTAAAGGCACATAGTCACACAGGCAAGAAAATCATATAGTCACACAGTCAAAGTTATCATATAGTCACACACTTAAAGTTATCATATAGTCACACACGTTCCTGCCTAGTGTGAGGAGGGAGGGGGTTTTGCAAGGCCTAACACAAGCTGGTTACAGAAGCCGCCAAGATAAGCCAGTTAATCACTTAGGGACAGCAAAAATTTCCACAGGGCAGTTTCCTCCTTAGGTTGTCTAGATACATCCAGATACAGCTCTTGGTTTTATCAGTTAGGGACAGCATAGGCAGAAAACAACAACGGCAGGCAGAATTTAAAATTTTTCTAAGTACAGGACAATTTTTAACCTTCAATTTTCACCATAGGTGTTGGGGAGGGGGGGTTCAAACAAGAACACTTTCCAAACAGTAAAAATAGCATAAGCTAAATCAATCTACCTCATCACACTACAGCTCTGCCAAGTGCAGCCCATTGAGCTGCCCTGATGCCTGCAGCTTTCCCAGGCTGGCGCTGCACACTGCCAGCGGCCCCAGGGTTCTGGGATCCTGGTGGCAGTTCCACCATCCTGGCTCCACTAGACATTTCCTCAGTGGGGGTTCTCTGTGGGGGCTCCGACCCCACTTTTCTGCTCCACATTTCTCCGTAGATGACCTCTGCAGTGACTCCACCCCTGCAGCAGGTCTCCACCTGAATCCCCGGCTTTTTTCATACATCTTCTGAAATCTTGGTGGAAGCTGCCACGCCTCCACTGCTCTCATGTACTTCTGGCCTGCAAACTTAACACAACGTGAATGTCACCAAGGTTTATGGCTTTTGTTGTTCGGAGGTGCTGAGGCAGGACTGCTCCAGCCAGACTGGCTGGGGTGCCGGGAGCAGTTTGCTGAGGGCAGCAGTGCCCCAGGTCTGTCCTCCGGAAAAAACTCAGTTCCCAGGGTCTATGATGGGAGGGGTACCTTCTCAAACTTCTGAAATGCCCTCAGGGCGTTTTCATTGTCTTGCTTGTTAGCATCGAGCTGCGGCGTTTTCATTGTCCCATCCCCAGCTCCTGAATTACTTGAATCAGCTTGGCTCACACCAGCTATTCACTCACAGTCTCAGGCAGTGCTACAGTGTTCAACTACAGTTTGAACAACTGCATTCACTCAGTCACTCTTTTCTCAGGTTTATATGGTACCCGTCGAGCCATCTGCTTTCTCGGGTTTATACGGTACCCAGCCAGCCATCAGGTTTAAGTGGCACCCTCCGAGCCTTCTCAGGTTTAAGTGGCACCTGGCGAGCCATCTGCCTTCAGACAAACACAACATGCGTTTACAATACCATCTCCAGAGCGTGTTTCACCATCCACCCCTAGGTCTCATGGCTGCAGTAGCCAGGGGCTTTCCCTGTTTCTGCTGCTTTACTGTCTCCCCAAGCCAACCAATTAGTCCTGGGTAGACGGGACATAGGTGGTGAATTGGGTCCCCTGTCAGTTGCCTACTGGTCTGCCCGGTCCCATAGACTGCTCGTGTTTCACTTTCTGGTGCACGACATGCCTGGAGGTGCACGGTCTCCCCCAACTCACCACTGCGTTCATTGTCTTCCCTGGTGTGAGAGGCAAGAGTGGCCAGTTGCTACACGTCATCCTCCAGGACAGTCATCCGTACTTCCAACAACTCTGCTTTCTGCCGCAAATCTCGATCAGTTTGCAGCATAGTGAGTAGCATCCAGGCTCCCATCAATAGGAAACTGGCCACTGGGCACCACATGCTCAAGGATAGCCACATTTCCTCCTTCTTCCAAGGGCTTTCTGGCTGCTGTACTTGCTCAGAATCCTGTCGCAGACTACGCCAACTGTTGAGCTTTTTTACCTGCCCATAATCCTTCACCAACTACGCCAATTGTCGAGTTAGGACTCGGTCTGGAGCTCACAGACCCCTCAAGCCCATTGTCCAGACTGTGTCACAAACTCTTCACAGGTAGGTCTATGAGCTAGGTAACTGGCAAAAAGGTCCTTGGAGCAGTAGGTTTGAGAGCATGTCTGCGCGCAGCTGATGCCCGAGACAGTGAACACCAGCCAGGTGGCGGTGCTGCACATGCGCACTAACTCCACCCAACCCAAGGCAAGGGGGCCTGATTATTCTATTTTCCCAACATTTCATTTTAGAAATTTCATTTTACTATTTATAGACTAATATAAATGAGCTATAGAACGTCTTTAGTCTTAGCCATTTCAGAAAGGATTGTGTTCACACATGTACTGGCACGGAAGATAGAAGGTGATTAGAACACAGTACTAAAAGAGAACAAAATGTTTTCAAAAGCACTTTTTTGCTCTTAAAGATACACATTTGAAGACTAGCAGACTCTTGTTTAGAAACTAAGAAATGGAGAAATTAGGTGATAACCAACTGACAGAACACAACGAAGAAGGTCTAGAATAAGCCTTTCCATTTCTCCTGGTCTGAACAAAAATGTGTAGAACCTAAACTGGGGAAGTCAAAAATGTTGGCTGCATCAGCATACGAAGTAGACAAAAATAAGCTGTAATAAGATTAATTATGCAACAACATGGAATACATCAGGTGATTAGTATCTTAGCTATCAAGTCACCTAACTGTCATAAACAGAGTTGGGCATCCAGTATGCACTTTAATAAACTATTACAAACTGTTTTCCCAAATGAATCTGGTGCTACTTATAGTTTCTTCAATGGGTCTTATTTTAGACCTCCTTACATTGATACATTGCTTCCTCTTCCTAAAATCTCCTGCCCCTACTTATCTTTCTTTTTTTTTTTTTTCCTTTTTGTCTTTTTTCGTGTCCGGCAACAGATCGCAACCCTCAGTGTCTCTCGCGCCCGTACCGGACCGGGACCGGCAACGGGATCGCAACCCTCGGTGTTGGGCCCGCACCTTGCTCAGCCAGTGAGCGGGAACCAGTCTGTATGTGGGATCCGAACCCTTGGCGGGAGCACCGCCGCACTCCCAAGCGGCACACTGTAGCAGTGCGCCACCGGGCCGGCCCCCCCTACTTATCTTTCAAAACTCAGCTTACAATTCACTTCCTCTGTAAGCTTTTTACCATTTTCCAGTGTAGATTTAAAAAAATATGCTCTCATCTTTAATTTCATAACATTCTATGCACGTCTAGCATAATGGTGAATTATATCTGATTCACATTTTGTTTTTTATCTATGAATTTCAAGAGCATAAAACAAATTCCTGGCACTTGTCTTCAATAGATTTGGAAAGAAGGGAGGAATGATGAATGACAGGTGGCAGAAAAAAGGTAAAAATACTTTGCTTCTTTTAAAGCCAGTACTGGACTGACCAGTTAGCTCAGTTGGTTAGAATGTGGTGTTATAACACCAAGGTCAAGGGTTTGGATCCCTATACAAGCCAGATGCCAATAAATAAATAAATTAATTAAATAAAAGTAAAAATAAAATAATAAAGCCAGTACTAAGAAAGCTGCCTGTGGGAAAAATTATACATCTAGTAAGAATGATCTATAGGCAAGCAAAATGACTAGATTATGGCTTAATATTAATTATTGTGCTAATTACCTGTATGCTACCATCTCACACTCTGGAGTTGGCCATTTCAAAATAGCTGAATGCTGGAAGATACAAGACAAACAAGAAAGGATTACAATATTTATTTAGCTTGTATTAATACATTATAAGGCTTTGACAGTTTAGCCACTATGAATTTTGGTTGTTTATGTTTCCAGAAAATACCAAATAACCTACCAAATCATCCAAAAGAGAATTCCTCTGGCTACGGCTCAATGTCCAAGCTTGTTCACCTCTGGATATTAAATGGGCAATAATTCCAGCTGCAAAGTAACTGACTTCTACTTCAACACTGTGCAGGAGACTACTGATGTGGTCTATAAAATCCTTCCACATTAATTCAGAATGTAATTCTTGTACTTCAGCTATATTGTTCTGGAAAAAAAGAAGATATAAAAATTAAAGTAATATGTGTAGTGAATGGCTGAGAGAACTGTTTCAGACAGTGGACAACAGGTAATACAGGAAGGTGATCCCTGAGAGAAAGTATTCAAATGGGTCAGTTTCTAGATTGCAGTAAGGGGGACCTAAAGAGAACCTGGCAGTTTTGTTGAGCTGAGGATACAGAGATCTTAACAGTTCTGGGTTGGGCTGGCCTGTTAGCTCAGTTGGTTACAACATGGTGCTGATAATACAAGGGTCCAGGGTTCGATCCCTGTACCAGAAAGCTGCCCAAAAAAAGGAAAGAAAGAAAATACCAAAATAGTTCAGGTGGCCAAGCAGCCAAACTTTTCTGAATAAAGTACAGGAAAAGAAAAAGCTCCACAGGGAGAGAGGGAGAGAGCAAGAGAAACCAACTGACCTGTACAGGAGTCCCTCAAATCTTTGGCCAAGTAGTGATACAGAGTAAATCTGTAAGAGGCTAGGGAAAGAACCACCAGAAAGTGGTACACAAACAAATCCCAAAGTCACACAGGGTTAGGAATAGCTCACATCCCACCAGACAGAGTGAAGAAATCTCATAATAAACAAAGCATTTGATAACAGTGAGGCTAAATTATATATTAGTCCTAAGGTAAAGGGTGTTCTAAAGCCACTCTAACAAAGCTTCAAAAGGAGCAACTTGATGGCTGGCTGGTTGGCTCAGTTGGTTACAGTGTGGTGTTATAACACCAAGGTCAAAGATTTTGGATTTCTATACCAGCCAGCCACCAAAAAAAAAAGGAGCAACTTGGTCTACAAGTAACTGCATGCCAGAACAAAGTACAAGATTCTTTAGAGGAAAACAATAAAATCCAGCAAACAACAATGTAAATTTCACAATAACTAGTATCCAATCAAAAATTACCAGGCATACAAAGGAGTAGGAAAATGTGATCCATAACCTGGAAAAAATTAATCACTAGAAATGGACCCAGATGGGCCGGCCCATGGCTCACTCGGGAGAATGCGGTGCTGATAACACCAAGGCCCCGGGGTTCGGATCCCACATAGGGATGGCCGGTTCGCTCACTGGCTGAGCGTGGTGCTGACTACACCAAGTCAAGGGTTAAGATCCCCTTACCGGTCATCTTTTTAAAAAAAAAAGAAATGGACCCAGAGATGACAGAGATAGTGAAATTAGCAGAGAAGGACTTAAAACAGCTATTATAAATATTATAAATATGAGTCAGGAGTAATAAAAACAAACATGAGGAGAGAAAATGAATATATAAGAAAGTCCTAAATGTAACTTCTAGAAATGATTAAAAAAAAAAAAATACAGTATCAGACTTCTTCACACAAACAAAACCTGAGTGAAAATTCATTGCAAGCAGACCTACAGGATAAGAAATGTGTTGGGAAAATATTATAATTTAATCAGGCCCCCTTGCCTTAGGTCTGGTTGGGGGTGGTGCAGTGCATTCTTTGCAAACGAGTTATGTGTGGGTGGAGTTAGTGCTCATGGGCAGCACTGCCACCCTGTCTGGTGTCTACTACCTCAGGCATCTGCTGCACGTGGCTTTGCTCTCGAACCTACGGCTCCAAGGACCTTTTTTGGCCAGTTACCTAGCTCATAGACCTGCGTGTGAGGGGCCTGGGGACCCAGCCTGGCATGTGAAGGGTTTGTGACCCAGTCTGTGAATGGGCTTGAGGGGTCTGTGAGCTCCAGACACAGCCCTAGCGTGACACTTGGCCCAGTTGGTAGGATTACGGGCAGGTAAAAGAGGTTGACAAAATGTAGTAGAATAGTATGAGAAATATGTGGGTAAATGTGAAAGACCAATTTCTCATTTTTAAATCTAATGGAAGAGTGATAAAGACTTCTGGTTCCAGACAAGATAAAGTAAAAGCAGCCAGATTTACACTCATGCTTGAAACAACTGAAAGAACAGAAACAAAGATGAAACAACAATTTTCAAGATATTTAACATGGCTGGTTGGTAGCTCTGTTGGTTAGAGCATGGTGTTACAACACCAAGGGCAAGGGTTCAGATCCCCATACCAGCCAGCTGCAAAAAAAAAAAAAAAAATATTGAATATTAGGCAATAAAGACAGTGACCCTTAGAGTTGGAAAACAAAGTGAAATACTGCCTTGAGACAGTTTCCAGGCTGTGGCACAAAAATATAGACCTGAAGCAGAGCCCAGTGGACTCACTGAGTAAAGGAGATGAGGAGATGGAGCTGAAAGTCCACAGAGACTAAGACAATTTATAGGACAAAATACCGGGGGATAAGAGAACCGCACAGGGAGAGAATCTGCACAGCATCCCATTCTATTCAGCAGAGTACTTATCAGAGTTCATAAGCATGAGTATACTATCTGAGGGCAGGAAAAGAACCATCAAAAAGGATTAGGGAAAAGCGTCCAGTGCCACGCAGGGCCAGGAATAGTACTTGTTCTCACCATCCATTATGGAAAAATTCTTCACTCACAGGGCACTGGGTAGAGTATTCAGGAAGGTTTTGTTTCAGTAATAGAGAATAATTAGCCCTAGCCTGATTGCTGCTCTGAAACCACCTAGTAAATCATAAAAGCAAGACCTCAAATGATTAAACTGTTTAAAAGGAAGTTAATTGCATCCCAAAATGAAATTCGAGAATATTTATAGGAAAACAAAAATATCCAGCACCCAAGAGGGTAAAACTCACAATGTCTGGCATCTAATCAAAATACATCAAGCAGAAAGAGAAAATATTTGCAAATCATGTACATGATAAAGGACTGATATACAGGATATGTAGAGAACTCCAAAAACTCAACAACAACAAAAACTTTGATTCAAAAATGGGGAAAGGAGTTGAATAAATATTTCTTCCAAAGAAGATATACCAATGGCCAATAAACACATAAAAAGATGTTGAACATCACTAATCATTAGAGAAATACAAATTAGAACTACAATGAGATACCACCTCATCCCCATTAGGATGGCTACTATCAAAAAAATATCCCAGAAAATAACGAGTGCTGGCAAGGAAGTGGAGAAACTGGAACCCATGTACGCTGTTGGTGGTAACGTAAAATGACACAGCTGCTGTGGAAAACAGTTGGCAGTTTCTCAAAAATTTTTTTGTACACACACACACACACACACACACGAATCGAAAGCAGGGTCTTAAGGAGATATTTGTATACCCATGTTCACAATAGCTAAAATGTGGAAGCAACCCAAGTGTTCAACAACAAATGGATAGGTAAGGAAAATGTGCTCTATACATACAATAAAATAGTACTCAACCTTAAAAAGGAAGGAAATTCTGACATATGCTATAGCATGAATGAACCTTGAGGACATTACGCTAAGTAAAATAAGCCAGTCACAAAAAAGGAAAATACTGTATGATTCCACTTATATGAGGTAGTTGGAGTGGTCAAAACTGCAGAGACAGAAAATAAAATGGTGTTTGGCATAGGCTAGGGAAGATGGGAATGGGACTTTATCGTTTAACAGGTACAGAGTTTTGGTTTTACAAGATGTAAAGAGATATGAGATAAATGGTGGTGACAGTTGCACAACATTATGAATGTATTCAATAACACTGAATACATACAAAAAATGGTTAAAATGGTAAATTTTATGTTATGTGCATTTTACCACAATAAAATAATAATAAATTTTTTAAAAAGTAAATTGAAACCTACTAAGTATGTAAAGGGTCAGAAAAACATGACTCTTAATGAGGACAATAATCAATTATTTGAAATTGAGTCAGAACTGACACAGATGTTACCATTAGCAGAGGAAGGGATTAAAATAGCTACTACAAATATTTCATATATTCAAAAGTAGGAATGTGGAAGATATTAAAAACTCCCAAACTGAACTTCTAGAGATGAAAATGACAGTATCTAAGATGAAAAAAATACTAGATGAGATTGTAGCACGTTGAGTATTGTAGAGGAAAAGATTACTGAGCTAGAAGGCATAGCAATGGAAACTATCCAAACTGAAACACACAAGAAAAAAGAAAACAAAAAAATTTAAAAGCATCAGTGAGCTGTGGGACAATTTCAAGCAGCTTAATATAGGGAAGTTGGAGTGTACAAAGAAATCCAATGGGGGGAGAAGGTGGCTGCATAATTTTTTTTTTTTTTAATAGTGGTCAAAAACTTGCCAAACTTGATGAAAATTATAAACCTACAGATCCAAAAAGCTCCATGAATCCCAAATATAGGAAACATGAAGTTAATTTCACCAAGACACACCATAATGAAAGCACTCAAAATCATTACTAATCTTAAAAGTGGGCAGAAGAAAACAATATGTATATACAGAGGAACAAAGATAGTGATGACATCATATTTCTCATTGGAAAGACACAAGTCAGAATAAACTAATCAACATCTTTAAAATACTGTCAACCTAGAATTACATATACCTGGCAAAAACATCTTTCAAAAACAAAGGTTTAATGAAGGTGTTTTCAGACATACGAAAACTGAAGAATTCATCATTGGTAGACCCACACTATAAGCAATATTAAAGGATGTATTTTAGGCAGAAGAAAAATGTTACCAGATAGAAATCTGTATCTACACAAAGGAAAGAAAAGCACCAGAAATAATAACTATCTGGGTAAATGTATAAGTTTAAAAAATTATTTAATTCTCCTTAAAAAATAATTGACATTTCAAACAAAAATAATAATGTTTTGTGTGATTTATAATATACTTAAAAGTAAAATGCATGACAATAGTACCACAAAAGAGCAGAAATGAAAGTCTACTACTCCAAGGATCTTATATATGAAATTGAATAAAGTCACATAAAGATAGAGTGTGATGGGCCGGCCCGTGGCTCACTCGGTAGAGTGCGGTGCTGATAACACCAAGGCCGCGGGTTCAGATCCTATATAGGGATGGCCAGTTTGCTCACTGGCTGAGCGTGGTGCTGACAACACCAAGCCAAGGGTTGAGATCCCCTTACCGGTCATCTTTAAAAAAAAAAAAAGATAGAGTGTGATTAAAAATGTATACTACAGGGCTGGCCCAGTGGCGCACTGGAGAGTGCGCCGCTTGAGAGCGCGGCAGCGCTCCCGCAGAGGGTTCGGATCCCATGTGGAGACCGGTTCCCGCTCACTGGCTGAGCGTGGTGTGGGCACGACACCAAGGGGTGCGATCCCGTTACCGGTCAGTAAAAAAGACAAAAAAGGTAAAAAAAAATGTATACTACAAACTCAAAGTAATCATTAAAATAACAAAGCAAAGAGTAATAGCTATTAAGCCAAGAAAGGAGATAAAATGGAATCATAGAAAATACTCAAACCAGGCTGGCTGGTTAGCTCAGTTGGTTAGAGTGCAATGTTGGTAACACCAAGGTCAAGAGTTTGGATACCTGTCCTGGCCAGATGCCAAGAAAGAAAAAAAAAAACCTCAAACCAAAAGAAGGCAGAAAAAGGAAAAAACAAAAAACAGATGGGACAAACAGAAAACAAGTACCAAGTTGATGAACTCAAATTTAACCACATCCATAATCATATTACTCAAAAAACTAAAAATAGAACTACCATATGATCCAGCAATCTCACCTCTGAGTATATATCTAAAGGAACTGAAATCAGTGTTGAAGAGATATCTGCACTCTCATGTTCATTGTAACATCATACACAATGCCCAAGATATGGAATTAAGTTAAGTGTCTATCATCAGAAGAATGAATAAGCAAAATGTGGTATGTATACACAATGGATTACTATTTAGCCTTAAAAAAGAAGAAAATATTATCATTTGTGACAACATGGATGAACCTGGAAGACATTATGCTAAATGAAATAAGCCAGACAAAGAAATAAAAATATTGTATGATCCAATTACATGTGGAATCTAAAATGTTGAACTCATAGAAGTAGAGAGAATGAACATTACCAGAGGCTGGGGGGTGGGGGAAATGAATGGAGAGATGTTAGTCAAAGGGTACAAAGTTCCAGTTAAACAGGAGGAATAAATTTTTGAGATCTATTGCATGCGTTATGATGATAGTTAATAATGTATTGTATTTTTAAATTGCTAAGAATATATTTTAAATGTTCTAACCACAAAAACAATAAATATGTGAGATGATGGAAATATTTATTAGCTTGATTTAATCAGTACACAATGTACACATACATCAAAACATCACACTGCACTCCAAATAATAATATACAATTATTATTTGTCAGTTAAAAAAAAAAAACACATCAAATGATCCAAATATCCCAAATAAAAAGCAGAGATTGTCAAATTGGATAAAAAAGCAGGATGCAAAGTATATGCTGTCTATAAGAAACACAGTTTAAATATAAAGACAAAAATACATTAAAAGTAAAAAAATGGAAAGAGATATACCATGTTAACACAGTCCACAGAAAGCTGGAATGGATATGTTAATATCAAAGTAGATTTCAAAGCAAGGAATATTACCAGGGATTATGAAGGTCATTTCATGATAGTAAATGGGTCCATTAATCAGGAGGACACAATTCTAAATGTTTATGAATGTAATAATAGAGTTTTTAAATTACATGAAGCAATAATTGTTAGAACTGTAAGGAGAAACTGGTAAATCCACAATTATAATCAGAGATTTCAAAACCCCTCTGTCAATAATTGATAGAACAGGTAGGCAGAAAATCAATAAAGATATGATAGATGTGAACAATATCAACCAACTAGACCTGATAGTCATTTATAGAACACTATAGGCAATAATAGCACAATACACATTGTTCTCAAATGCACATGGAACATTTACCAAGACAGGCCATAATCTGGGCCATACACAAGTCTGAGTAAATTCAGAATGACCACAAATAATTAAATTACAATCAATATCTCAGAATAAATTATTGAAAAAAAATTTTAATCACAAAGTAATAGAGAAAGCTATGAAAGGAAGCATATCAGGTTATATTAATTTAATTACCTAATGAAGATGAAAATGATGGAAAGTTGGGAACAGAGTCAAACTTTTTTTTTTTTTTTTATTACAAACCCCTGACTCTCAATAGATTGCAGGAACTGAGCTGCTCTGCTACATATAAAACCCCAACCCAGAAGCACATTGTCTACTAATGGTTTAGCACCAGGTTCCCCAAGAACTGAGTGTTGCGCGATGGGCAAGGGGGCTGCCCCCTTTCCAGCCAAACTCAATTTCCCAGGACGAGGGGCTCTCCATACCTGACCTGAGTCAAACTTTTTTTTTTTTTCCTTTTTGTCTTTTTTCGTGACCGGTAACGGGATCGCAAACCTCAGTGCCGTGCCTGTACCGCGACCGGCAACGGGATCGCAACCCTCGGTGTCGCGCCTGCACCGCGCTCAACCAGTGAGCGGACAGGTCTCTATATGGGATCCGAACCCTCGGCGGGAGCACTGCCGCACTCCCAAGCACCGCACTCTACCGAGTGCGCCACCGGGCCGGCCCTGAGTCAAACTTTTAAAATACATTTTTGTACTGTTTTACTACTTATAGTAAACATACTCCTTTTGAAAAAAAATTTTTTAAGCATTTTTAAAGCCCTATGAGATCTTTCCAAATCCTTAAAATAAATTCCCCCTTTCCTATTGAGGTCATCTGAGCCAATTTCTATCTCTAATAATCATATGAATGCTAAGTAAAACAATCAAATACTATAATTTATTAAATAATGCTTCTATTACTGAGCGTATAGTTTTCCATTTTCTACTTCATATAACTAAAGCTACAATAAATAGATAGGTCCTCCTTAAATGCCAACCCTCAGCTTTCATAAAAATTCATCTCCTCGGGCCGGCCCAGTGGCGCACTGGATAGTGCGCCGCTTGGGAAGTGCGGCGGCGCTCCCGCCCGAGGGTTTGGATCCCACATACAGACCGGTTCC
>NW_007726117.1:1544072-1594493 GCF_000696425.1 Galeopterus variegatus | reverse complement strand
ACAAAAAAAAAAAAAAAAAAAAAAAAAATGCAAGAAGAAATAATCTCACAAAATGTTACTACCATTGCTATAAGAACATTGCAATAGGCCCTATAATATGTTCCTTATTAAGGTCCAATATAAGAAATTTAATTGCTTATAAAAGCTTTACTTTCCCGTGAGGAAAAGGAATGTTTTTTCCTTATTATATGGAGAACCAGGTAGCTGATTATTTGGAACCCACCCACAGGGTATATGAATCACTATGTATGGCCTACAAGTCTACATTCAACTATTTTCCTTCCATCCTTACATTTAAAAAAAATTATTTTTCCTTGGTCCTGATTTTTTTTTTCCCTCCTGTGGTTTTTTTGTGACCAGTAAGGGGATCGGAACCCTTGGCTTGGTGTTGTACGCACTGAGCTCAGCCAGTGAGTGCACCGGCCATTCCTATATAGGATCCGAACCCGCGACGGGAGCGCTGCTGCGCTCCCAGCGCCACACTCTCCTGAGTGAGCCACGGGGTCGGCCCTTGGTCCTGATTTTTTTTTTTTTTTTTTAAAAAGATGACCGGTAAGGGGATCTTAACCCTTGACTTGGTGTTATCAGCACCGCACTCTCCCGAGTGAGCCACGGGGTCGGCCCTTGGTCCTGATTTTTTTTTTTTTTTTTTCAAATTTATACTTTGGTATTAAAGTGTTTCTGTGTTTCTTGTGTCAAATCATTTGTGGAATGAGTTTATATTAACAAATAACTGACAAAGAGTTGTATAACAACCTTCAAAAAAAGAATGATATGGAACCTGATTTAAATGTTTTGCTTTTCCAGAGACCATGGTTGCTGACAACAATGTCTTGAACATGGAATTTCAGGTGAATGATAATTGGGCACTGGAATGCACCATAAACAATGAACCTACTTGAGACCTTTTACTCAACAAATGCATTTACTGTAGGCTCTTCATCTTTAAATTTCATGGCTAGGGCTGGCCCATGGCTCATTTGGGAGAGTGTGGTGCTGGTAACACCAAGGCCACAGGTTCAGATCCCTACATAGGGATGGCTGGTTAGCTCACTTGGGAAAGCATGGTGCTGACAACACCAAGTCAAGGGTTAAGATCTCCTTATCAGTCATCTTCTTAAAAGATAATAATAATAAATTAATTAATTAATAAATTTCATGGCTGGCCAGTTAGCTCAGTTGTTTAGAGCACAGCCTTATAACCCCAAGGTCATGCGTTCAGATCCTTTTACTGGCCAGCCACCCTGCCCCCCCCCCCAAAAAATTCCATGAGGTTCAAACTGTCACATTCACCATTGTCATTCAGTATCTAGTACTGCCAAGTCCATTCTGAAAGAATACATTTAATTTACAACATAAGATTCTCTTATATTGTATCTTTGAAAGTTGGTGCCCTTAAAAAATCACTTCAATATACAATTTAGAAATGGCTTTCTTGTAAAAGGAGTATTTCACTTGAAAAAGAAAAACATAATTCTCTTTTTTGGTACATACGATTCTTGCTGCAGACATGTTGCATGGCCCAAACTGCCCATAGCTGGACTCCTGGTGTTGTGAAACAGCCAAGTAATGGGAAAAATGGATTAAAAGACCTAAAGGTTCAAAAGAAAAGAGTCAAAGTTACATCCTACACTCAGCATCATTTTCTAAAGCAATAATTCCTAAACTTTTCTGTCAAGCTAGGGCTGGGTCTGGAGCTCACAGACCCCTGAAGCCCATTGTCCAGACTGGGTCACAAACTCTTCACACACAGGTCTACAAGCTAGGTAACCAGCAAAATGGTCCTGGGAGCCGTAGGTTTGAGAGCATGGCCGAGTGGCTGATCACCAGGCAGTCAACACCACGCACTGCACATGCGCACTAACTCCACCCAACCCAAGGCGAGGGGGCCTGATTAAATTATTCTATTTTCCCTACAACCCACCCCTTCAGGGTCCCTCGCTGTACAATCTACGCGTTCATAATCTTCCGCAATGTTCCCTTAGCGAGGACAGAAGACCCTTACATTCACATATTACATATTCCATCCCAGTCCCAAAAGTCTTTAGCTTGTTGCAGCACCAACTCAAAAGTCCAAAGTCTCATCTGAGACTAAAGGCAAAACTCCTTTCAGCGTGAATCTGTAAAGAGTCAAAAACAAGTTTATCTAACTTCCAAGATACAGTGGGACAGACACTGGGTACACATTCCCGTTCCAGAAGGGAGGAACAGAAAGGAAAAACAGGCCCCAAACAAATAAACCCAAACAGGGCAAACATTAAGCACACTGGGGCACCTGGACCCCTAAAGCATTGGGCAACCTCTGTTGTGAGGCTGTCGCATGGAAAAGGAACCAGAACACCCAATTGAGAATTTAAAAAGGGGGTCTTTATTAGCTGGCCAGTGACTGTCTCTCCAGATATTCTGGTAAGAGAACAGCCTTGAGTTTAAGTTTAAGGGGTCTTTTAAAGGCACATAGTCACACAGGCAAGAAAATCATATAGTCACACAGTCAAAGTTATCATATAGTCACACACTTAAAGTTATCATATAGTCACACACGTTCCTGCCTAGTGTGAGGAGGGAGGGGGTTTTGCAAGGCCTAACACAAGCTGGTTACAGAAGCCGCCAAGATAAGCCAGTTAATCACTTAGGGACAGCAAAAATTTCCACAGGGCAGTTTCCTCCTTAGGTTGTCTAGATACATCCAGATACAGCTCTTGGTTTTATCAGTTAGGGACAGCATAGGCAGAAAACAACAACGGCAGGCAGAATTTAAAATTTTTCTAAGTACAGGACAATTTTTAACCTTCAATTTTCACCATAGGTGTTGGGGAGGGGGGGTTCAAACAAGAACACTTTCCAAACAGTAAAAATAGCATAAGCTAAATCAATCTACCTCATCACACTACAGCTCTGCCAAGTGCAGCCCATTGAGCTGCCCTGATGCCTGCAGCTTTCCCAGGCTGGCGCTGCACACTGCCAGCGGCCCCAGGGTTCTGGGATCCTGGTGGCAGTTCCACCATCCTGGCTCCACTAGACATTTCCTCAGTGGGGGTTCTCTGTGGGGGCTCCGACCCCACTTTTCTGCTCCACATTTCTCCGTAGATGACCTCTGCAGTGACTCCACCCCTGCAGCAGGTCTCCACCTGAATCCCCGGCTTTTTTCATACATCTTCTGAAATCTTGGTGGAAGCTGCCACGCCTCCACTGCTCTCATGTACTTCTGGCCTGCAAACTTAACACAACGTGAATGTCACCAAGGTTTATGGCTTTTGTTGTTCGGAGGTGCTGAGGCAGGACTGCTCCAGCCAGACTGGCTGGGGTGCCGGGAGCAGTTTGCTGAGGGCAGCAGGCGGGAGCACCGCCGCACTCCCAAGCGGCACACTGTAGCAGTGCGCCACCGGGCCGGCCCCCCCTACTTATCTTTCAAAACTCAGCTTACAATTCACTTCCTCTGTAAGCTTTTTACCATTTTCCAGTGTAGATTTAAAAAAATATGCTCTCATCTTTAATTTCATAACATTCTATGCACGTCTAGCATAATGGTGAATTATATCTGATTCACATTTTGTTTTTTATCTATGAATTTCAAGAGCATAAAACAAATTCCTGGCACTTGTCTTCAATAGATTTGGAAAGAAGGGAGGAATGATGAATGACAGGTGGCAGAAAAAAGGTAAAAATACTTTGCTTCTTTTAAAGCCAGTACTGGACTGACCAGTTAGCTCAGTTGGTTAGAATGTGGTGTTATAACACCAAGGTCAAGGGTTTGGATCCCTATACAAGCCAGATGCCAATAAATAAATAAATTAATTAAATAAAAGTAAAAATAAAATAATAAAGCCAGTACTAAGAAAGCTGCCTGTGGGAAAAATTATACATCTAGTAAGAATGATCTATAGGCAAGCAAAATGACTAGATTATGGCTTAATATTAATTATTGTGCTAATTACCTGTATGCTACCATCTCACACTCTGGAGTTGGCCATTTCAAAATAGCTGAATGCTGGAAGATACAAGACAAACAAGAAAGGATTACAATATTTATTTAGCTTGTATTAATACATTATAAGGCTTTGACAGTTTAGCCACTATGAATTTTGGTTGTTTATGTTTCCAGAAAATACCAAATAACCTACCAAATCATCCAAAAGAGAATTCCTCTGGCTACGGCTCAATGTCCAAGCTTGTTCACCTCTGGATATTAAATGGGCAATAATTCCAGCTGCAAAGTAACTGACTTCTACTTCAACACTGTGCAGGAGACTACTGATGTGGTCTATAAAATCCTTCCACATTAATTCAGAATGTAATTCTTGTACTTCAGCTATATTGTTCTGGAAAAAAAGAAGATATAAAAATTAAAGTAATATGTGTAGTGAATGGCTGAGAGAACTGTTTCAGACAGTGGACAACAGGTAATACAGGAAGGTGATCCCTGAGAGAAAGTATTCAAATGGGTCAGTTTCTAGATTGCAGTAAGGGGGACCTAAAGAGAACCTGGCAGTTTTGTTGAGCTGAGGATACAGAGATCTTAACAGTTCTGGGTTGGGCTGGCCTGTTAGCTCAGTTGGTTACAACATGGTGCTGATAATACAAGGGTCCAGGGTTCGATCCCTGTACCAGAAAGCTGCCCAAAAAAAGGAAAGAAAGAAAATACCAAAATAGTTCAGGTGGCCAAGCAGCCAAACTTTTCTGAATAAAGTACAGGAAAAGAAAAAGCTCCACAGGGAGAGAGGGAGAGAGCAAGAGAAACCAACTGACCTGTACAGGAGTCCCTCAAATCTTTGGCCAAGTAGTGATACAGAGTAAATCTGTAAGAGGCTAGGGAAAGAACCACCAGAAAGTGGTACACAAACAAATCCCAAAGTCACACAGGGTTAGGAATAGCTCACATCCCACCAGACAGAGTGAAGAAATCTCATAATAAACAAAGCATTTGATAACAGTGAGGCTAAATTATATATTAGTCCTAAGGTAAAGGGTGTTCTAAAGCCACTCTAACAAAGCTTCAAAAGGAGCAACTTGATGGCTGGCTGGTTGGCTCAGTTGGTTACAGTGTGGTGTTATAACACCAAGGTCAAAGATTTTGGATTTCTATACCAGCCAGCCACCAAAAAAAAAAGGAGCAACTTGGTCTACAAGTAACTGCATGCCAGAACAAAGTACAAGATTCTTTAGAGGAAAACAATAAAATCCAGCAAACAACAATGTAAATTTCACAATAACTAGTATCCAATCAAAAATTACCAGGCATACAAAGGAGTAGGAAAATGTGATCCATAACCTGGAAAAAATTAATCACTAGAAATGGACCCAGATGGGCCGGCCCATGGCTCACTCGGGAGAATGCGGTGCTGATAACACCAAGGCCCCGGGGTTCGGATCCCACATAGGGATGGCCGGTTCGCTCACTGGCTGAGCGTGGTGCTGACTACACCAAGTCAAGGGTTAAGATCCCCTTACCGGTCATCTTTTTAAAAAAAAAAGAAATGGACCCAGAGATGACAGAGATAGTGAAATTAGCAGAGAAGGACTTAAAACAGCTATTATAAATATTATAAATATGAGTCAGGAGTAATAAAAACAAACATGAGGAGAGAAAATGAATATATAAGAAAGTCCTAAATGTAACTTCTAGAAATGATTAAAAAAAAAAAAATACAGTATCAGACTTCTTCACACAAACAAAACCTGAGTGAAAATTCATTGCAAGCAGACCTACAGGATAAGAAATGTGTTGGGAAAATATTATAATTTAATCAGGCCCCCTTGCCTTAGGTCTGGTTGGGGGTGGTGCAGTGCATTCTTTGCAAACGAGTTATGTGTGGGTGGAGTTAGTGCTCATGGGCAGCACTGCCACCCTGTCTGGTGTCTACTACCTCAGGCATCTGCTGCACGTGGCTTTGCTCTCGAACCTACGGCTCCAAGGACCTTTTTTGGCCAGTTACCTAGCTCATAGACCTGCGTGTGAGGGGCCTGGGGACCCAGCCTGGCATGTGAAGGGTTTGTGACCCAGTCTGTGAATGGGCTTGAGGGGTCTGTGAGCTCCAGACACAGCCCTAGCGTGACACTTGGCCCAGTTGGTAGGATTACGGGCAGGTAAAAGAGGTTGACAAAATGTAGTAGAATAGTATGAGAAATATGTGGGTAAATGTGAAAGACCAATTTCTCATTTTTAAATCTAATGGAAGAGTGATAAAGACTTCTGGTTCCAGACAAGATAAAGTAAAAGCAGCCAGATTTACACTCATGCTTGAAACAACTGAAAGAACAGAAACAAAGATGAAACAACAATTTTCAAGATATTTAACATGGCTGGTTGGTAGCTCTGTTGGTTAGAGCATGGTGTTACAACACCAAGGGCAAGGGTTCAGATCCCCATACCAGCCAGCTGCAAAAAAAAAAAAAAAAATATTGAATATTAGGCAATAAAGACAGTGACCCTTAGAGTTGGAAAACAAAGTGAAATACTGCCTTGAGACAGTTTCCAGGCTGTGGCACAAAAATATAGACCTGAAGCAGAGCCCAGTGGACTCACTGAGTAAAGGAGATGAGGAGATGGAGCTGAAAGTCCACAGAGACTAAGACAATTTATAGGACAAAATACCGGGGGATAAGAGAACCGCACAGGGAGAGAATCTGCACAGCATCCCATTCTATTCAGCAGAGTACTTATCAGAGTTCATAAGCATGAGTATACTATCTGAGGGCAGGAAAAGAACCATCAAAAAGGATTAGGGAAAAGCGTCCAGTGCCACGCAGGGCCAGGAATAGTACTTGTTCTCACCATCCATTATGGAAAAATTCTTCACTCACAGGGCACTGGGTAGAGTATTCAGGAAGGTTTTGTTTCAGTAATAGAGAATAATTAGCCCTAGCCTGATTGCTGCTCTGAAACCACCTAGTAAATCATAAAAGCAAGACCTCAAATGATTAAACTGTTTAAAAGGAAGTTAATTGCATCCCAAAATGAAATTCGAGAATATTTATAGGAAAACAAAAATATCCAGCACCCAAGAGGGTAAAACTCACAATGTCTGGCATCTAATCAAAATACATCAAGCAGAAAGAGAAAATATTTGCAAATCATGTACATGATAAAGGACTGATATACAGGATATGTAGAGAACTCCAAAAACTCAACAACAACAAAAACTTTGATTCAAAAATGGGGAAAGGAGTTGAATAAATATTTCTTCCAAAGAAGATATACCAATGGCCAATAAACACATAAAAAGATGTTGAACATCACTAATCATTAGAGAAATACAAATTAGAACTACAATGAGATACCACCTCATCCCCATTAGGATGGCTACTATCAAAAAAATATCCCAGAAAATAACGAGTGCTGGCAAGGAAGTGGAGAAACTGGAACCCATGTACGCTGTTGGTGGTAACGTAAAATGACACAGCTGCTGTGGAAAACAGTTGGCAGTTTCTCAAAAATTTTTTTGTACACACACACACACACACACACACGAATCGAAAGCAGGGTCTTAAGGAGATATTTGTATACCCATGTTCACAATAGCTAAAATGTGGAAGCAACCCAAGTGTTCAACAACAAATGGATAGGTAAGGAAAATGTGCTCTATACATACAATAAAATAGTACTCAACCTTAAAAAGGAAGGAAATTCTGACATATGCTATAGCATGAATGAACCTTGAGGACATTACGCTAAGTAAAATAAGCCAGTCACAAAAAAGGAAAATACTGTATGATTCCACTTATATGAGGTAGTTGGAGTGGTCAAAACTGCAGAGACAGAAAATAAAATGGTGTTTGGCATAGGCTAGGGAAGATGGGAATGGGACTTTATCGTTTAACAGGTACAGAGTTTTGGTTTTACAAGATGTAAAGAGATATGAGATAAATGGTGGTGACAGTTGCACAACATTATGAATGTATTCAATAACACTGAATACATACAAAAAATGGTTAAAATGGTAAATTTTATGTTATGTGCATTTTACCACAATAAAATAATAATAAATTTTTTAAAAAGTAAATTGAAACCTACTAAGTATGTAAAGGGTCAGAAAAACATGACTCTTAATGAGGACAATAATCAATTATTTGAAATTGAGTCAGAACTGACACAGATGTTACCATTAGCAGAGGAAGGGATTAAAATAGCTACTACAAATATTTCATATATTCAAAAGTAGGAATGTGGAAGATATTAAAAACTCCCAAACTGAACTTCTAGAGATGAAAATGACAGTATCTAAGATGAAAAAAATACTAGATGAGATTGTAGCACGTTGAGTATTGTAGAGGAAAAGATTACTGAGCTAGAAGGCATAGCAATGGAAACTATCCAAACTGAAACACACAAGAAAAAAGAAAACAAAAAAATTTAAAAGCATCAGTGAGCTGTGGGACAATTTCAAGCAGCTTAATATAGGGAAGTTGGAGTGTACAAAGAAATCCAATGGGGGGAGAAGGTGGCTGCATAATTTTTTTTTTTTTAAATAGTGGTCAAAAACTTGCCAAACTTGATGAAAATTATAAACCTACAGATCCAAAAAGCTCCATGAATCCCAAATATAGGAAACATGAAGTTAATTTCACCAAGACACACCATAATGAAAGCACTCAAAATCATTACTAATCTTAAAAGTGGGCAGAAGAAAACAATATGTATATACAGAGGAACAAAGATAGTGATGACATCATATTTCTCATTGGAAAGACACAAGTCAGAATAAACTAATCAACATCTTTAAAATACTGTCAACCTAGAATTACATATACCTGGCAAAAACATCTTTCAAAAACAAAGGTTTAATGAAGGTGTTTTCAGACATACGAAAACTGAAGAATTCATCATTGGTAGACCCACACTATAAGCAATATTAAAGGATGTATTTTAGGCAGAAGAAAAATGTTACCAGATAGAAATCTGTATCTACACAAAGGAAAGAAAAGCACCAGAAATAATAACTATCTGGGTAAATGTATAAGTTTAAAAAATTATTTAATTCTCCTTAAAAAATAATTGACATTTCAAACAAAAATAATAATGTTTTGTGTGATTTATAATATACTTAAAAGTAAAATGCATGACAATAGTACCACAAAAGAGCAGAAATGAAAGTCTACTACTCCAAGGATCTTATATATGAAATTGAATAAAGTCACATAAAGATAGAGTGTGATGGGCCGGCCCGTGGCTCACTCGGTAGAGTGCGGTGCTGATAACACCAAGGCCGTGGGTTCAGATCCTATATAGGGATGGCGAGTTTGCTCACTGGCTGAGCGTGGTGCTGACAACACCAAGCCAAGGGTTGAGATCCCCTTACCGGTCATCTTTAAAAAAAAAAAAAGATAGAGTGTGATTAAAAATGTATACTACAGGGCTGGCCCAGTGGCGCACTGGAGAGTGCGCCGCTTGAGAGCGCGGCAGCGCTCCCGCAGAGGGTTCGGATCCCATGTGGAGACCGGTTCCCGCTCACTGGCTGAGCGTGGTGTGGGCACGACACCAAGGGGTGCGATCCCGTTACCGGTCAGTAAAAAAGACAAAAAAGGAAAAAAAAAAATGTATACTACAAACTCAAAGTAATCATTAAAATAACAAAGCAAAGAGTAATAGCTATTAAGCCAAGAAAGGAGATAAAATGGAATCATAGAAAATACTCAAACCAGGCTGGCTGGTTAGCTCAGTTGGTTAGAGTGCAATGTTGGTAACACCAAGGTCAAGAGTTTGGATACCTGTCCTGGCCAGATGCCAAGAAAGAAAAAAAAAAACCTCAAACCAAAAGAAGGCAGAAAAAGGAAAAAACAAAAAACAGATGGGACAAACAGAAAACAAGTACCAAGTTGATGAACTCAAATTTAACCACATCCATAATCATATTACTCAAAAAACTAAAAATAGAACTACCATATGATCCAGCAATCTCACCTCTGAGTATATATCTAAAGGAACTGAAATCAGTGTTGAAGAGATATCTGCACTCTCATGTTCATTGTAACATCATACACAATGCCCAAGATATGGAATTAAGTTAAGTGTCTATCATCAGAAGAATGAATAAGCAAAATGTGGTATGTATACACAATGGATTACTATTTAGCCTTAAAAAAGAAGAAAATATTATCATTTGTGACAACATGGATGAACCTGGAAGACATTATGCTAAATGAAATAAGCCAGACAAAGAAATAAAAATATTGTATGATCCAATTACATGTGGAATCTAAAATGTTGAACTCATAGAAGTAGAGAGAATGAACATTACCAGAGGCTGGGGGGTGGGGGAAATGAATGGAGAGATGTTAGTCAAAGGGTACAAAGTTCCAGTTAAACAGGAGGAATAAATTTTTGAGATCTATTGCATGCGTTATGATGATAGTTAATAATGTATTGTATTTTTAAATTGCTAAGAATATATTTTAAATGTTCTAACCACAAAAACAATAAATATGTGAGATGATGGAAATATTTATTAGCTTGATTTAATCAGTACACAATGTACACATACATCAAAACATCACACTGCACTCCAAATAATAATATACAATTATTATTTGTCAAAAAAAAAAAAAAAACACATCAAATGATCCAAATATCCCAAATAAAAAGCAGAGATTGTCAAATTGGATAAAAAAGCAGGATGCAAAGTATATGCTGTCTATAAGAAACACAGTTTAAATATAAAGACAAAAATACATTAAAAGTAAAAAAATGGAAAGAGATATACCATGTTAACACAGTCCACAGAAAGCTGGAATGGATATGTTAATATCAAAGTAGATTTCAAAGCAAGGAATATTACCAGGGATTATGAAGGTCATTTCATGATAGTAAATGGGTCCATTAATCAGGAGGACACAATTCTAAATGTTTATGAATGTAATAATAGAGTTTTTAAATTACATGAAGCAATAATTGTTAGAACTGTAAGGAGAAACTGGTAAATCCACAATTATAATCAGAGATTTCAAAACCCCTCTGTCAATAATTGATAGAACAGGTAGGCAGAAAATCAATAAAGATATGATAGATGTGAACAATATCAACCAACTAGACCTGATAGTCATTTATAGAACACTATAGGCAATAATAGCACAATACACATTGTTCTCAAATGCACATGGAACATTTACCAAGACAGGCCATAATCTGGGCCATACACAAGTCTGAGTAAATTCAGAATGACCACAAATAATTAAATTACAATCAATATCTCAGAATAAATTATTGAAAAAAAATTTTAATCACAAAGTAATAGAGAAAGCTATGAAAGGAAGCATATCAGGTTATATTAATTTAATTACCTAATGAAGATGAAAATGATGGAAAGTTGGGAACAGAGTCAAACTTTTTTTTTTTTTTTTATTACAAACCCCTGACTCTCAATAGATTGCAGGAACTGAGCTGCTCTGCTACATATAAAACCCCAACCCAGAAGCACATTGTCTACTAATGGTTTAGCACCAGGTTCCCCAAGAACTGAGTGTTGCGCGATGGGCAAGGGGGCTGCCCCCTTTCCAGCCAAACTCAATTTCCCAGGACGAGGGGCTCTCCATACCTGACCTGAGTCAAACTTTTTTTTTTTTTCCTTTTTGTCTTTTTTCGTGACCGGTAACGGGATCGCAAACCTCAGTGCCGTGCCTGTACCGCGACCGGCAACGGGATCGCAACCCTCGGTGTCGCGCCTGCACCGCGCTCAACCAGTGAGCGGACAGGTCTCTATATGGGATCCGAACCCTCGGCGGGAGCACTGCCGCACTCCCAAGCACCGCACTCTACCGAGTGCGCCACCGGGCCGGCCCTGAGTCAAACTTTTAAAATACATTTTTGTACTGTTTTACTACTTATAGTAAACATACTCCTTTTGAAAAAAAATTTTTTAAGCATTTTTAAAGCCCTATGAGATCTTTCCAAATCCTTAAAATAAATTCCCCCTTTCCTATTGAGGTCATCTGAGCCAATTTCTATCTCTAATAATCATATGAATGCTAAGTAAAACAATCAAATACTATAATTTATTAAATAATGCTTCTATTACTGAGCGTATAGTTTTCCATTTTCTACTTCATATAACTAAAGCTACAATAAATAGATAGGTCCTCCTTAAATGCCAACCCTCAGCTTTCATAAAAATTCATCTCCTCGGGCTGGCCCAGTGGCGCACTGGATAGTGCGCCGCTTGGGAAGTGCGGCGGCGCTCCCGCCCGAGGGTTTGGATCCCACATACAGACCGGTTCCTACTCACTGGCTGAGCGAGGCGCGGGAGCAACGCCGAGGGTTGCGATCCCATTGCCGGTCCCCGGTCCGGTACGGGGGCAACACTGAGGGTTGCGATCCATTGCCGGACACGGAAAAAAAGACAAAAAAAGACCAAAAAAAAAAAAAAAAAAAAAAAAATTCATCTCCTCACTACTCAGTATTTCATACTCTTGCATGTGAAAAACATGCAAAATATAAAAGTATGAATATTTATATTTTTCCTTTTAATAGGGCAAAAATATTAATATGTATATATAATTTTATAGCTTTTTTTTGGCAGGTGGCTGGTATGGAGATCCGAACCCTTGACCTTGGTGTAATAATACCACATTCTAATCAACTGAGCTAACCAGCCAGCCCTGATTTAATAATTATTTGCATGTATTTTCAAATGTCATTAAGTGTTCATAAATATCATAGCAGCAACTTTAAATGTATTACCTCAGACAAAAAATAATTATAGAGTAGAATTTTACAGAAAATGCTTATATCTTACCAAAAGTCCTAGAACTTTCTGTTGAATAGATGACTCAGTTGGAAAAGACTGTAAAAAGAAAGAGAAACCTATAATTACCTAAAGATCTAATATAATAAATGCTTAAATAAGTTAATCAATAAATTTCAAAACTGTAGGCTAAATTCCCATTCTAACCTCTAGAACCCTCATGAAGAGTTCTAACCCTTGGTTTTCAATAAAGTGTCTGCAAGTGGTTGGAGATTCATCTGTGAGATTCCAAAGTGCACTCAAAGTAAACTTCAATGTAGTGTCCACTGAATTTTGATTGGTTTTCTGCTTCACAATTTGAAGAAGTTGCTGAAAGAGGGAAAACAAAATTACTTTTTCATTATTGAATTGTTACTGCAATTTGTGCTTGTTAATAACCACAAGTCCATGAAGATTAGTCTTGTGGCTTAAAGCATTTCCCATAAATTCTTACAAGTACAACAAACAGCCCTTTGGATTGGACTATTCCATCCACAAGAAAAAAGTATGGGATTTTCATAAATGCTTCTGTATTATTCTGACCATACCTAAAATCTAATTAGCTGTAAATAACACTTAAAAGCAAAATGATTTAAGCTTTGGACAAATTATCTTACCCAATCAGTCACAGCATATACTTATTTAAGATTCTGGAATAAAAAAAGTGGAGGGGGAGAAGGGGTAATAAAGCTAATATCCGCTAAGCATCACCAAATTATACCCTCTATTTCAGTAATGTTACCCCCATTTTTCAGGAAAGGAAATTGAGTCTAAGAAATAGTAATTTTATCATAGTCAACTTAGTAAGAGAAAATTAACTGGAAGATCTAATCTATCTAATTGCAAGTTTTCCTTAAGAAAAAAAGAGAAAGGACAAACTACATACAATGATAAGAGAATTAAAGTCATATTGGATATAAAGGAGATAATAGTTTTGAAATTCCAGTTGTAAATTATTTCTATAATACTTTTACCCTAAGAAATTTAAGTTGGAAATTAAGAACTAATAAAACATCCATGATTCCATTTTTATTAGTGTTATAAATTATTACTGTAAATTTTGAAAAAAACCCCAAACAACAGTTTTTTTTTTTTTTTTTCTTTGCCACTTTTTAGCTGGTTCATCAGGATTCTGGATTGGTGGGGATCTTAACCCTTGGCTTGGTGTTGTCAGCACCATGCTCAGCCAGTGAGCGAACCGGCCATCCCTATATGGGATCTGAACCCGGGGCCTTGGTGTTATCAGCACCGCACTCTCCCGAGTGAGCCACGGGCCGGCCAATGATTCCATTTTTAGGTCACATATTTTGGAGGTAAAAGGAAGCTCTGCTAAAACAGACAGAAGAAAACATTAATGAACACCGTCACTAAAGGTTATATACAATTCAGAAAAAAATTTTAAGGAACACAAACATCTAAGTACAATTAGGTAACAACAGCATAGTGGCTAAGAGTGTGGCGGCAGAATCAAATTATCTGAGTTTAGATATAATCTCTGCATTAGACTAAATTTGTAACCTTGTTTACCAAATTAATTCTGTTTCCTCATCTGTAAATTGCAAGTGATGAAAAGCTAAAGAAAAAATTAGGTATCATCATCAGTACTACTACTACTACTACTACTACTTCCTGCTTAAACTAAGCTTGCTTCCCCACTGCAAAACATGGGTATATTACTTCCTTAAAATCTTTGAATATACCTCCAGCCAAAATTAGTGAGACATACACAGCAATAAAAAGCTATCCCTAAAAATAATAAAAGTAAATAAGTATACTTTTCTACTTATCTGATACAGTAGTCCCCCCCTTATCCACGGGGGATCCCTAGTGGATACCTGAAACTGCAGATATTACTGGACCCTATCTGTACTGTTTTTTCCCATACACACATCTTTATGATAAAGTTTAATTTATAAATTAGGCACAGTAAGAGAACAATAACTAATAATAAAATAGAACAATTATAACAATATGCCAACATCACCGCTCTATTTGGGCCTATTACTAAGTAAAATAAGGATTACTTGAACACAAGCACTACAGTGCCTCGATAGTGGATCTGATAAAGAAGACAGGTGCTAAGTGACTAATGGGTGGGTAGCACATACAGCATGGATACACTGGACAAAGGGACGATTCACACCCATATGGGAAGGAGCAAGCCAGCACAAGGTTTCATCACTACTCAGAACAGCCCACAATTGTTTACTTCTGGAAGTTTCCATGTAATATTTTCTGACCATGGTTGACCATGGATAACTGAAACCACAGAAAGCAAAACCATGAATAAAAGGGGACTATTGTATGTATTGTATTTTGTGTTAGGTACTTAGCATTAATCTTCATAATAACTGTATAAAGTATTAATTTTCAATTAATCTTCATAATAACTGTATAAAATATTTTTCATTACCCCTTAGAAAATGAATGTTACTTGCCCAAAATAACACGGCTAGTAAGAGACAGAAGTAGGAATAAACCTAGACATGTCAACTCCAGAGTTCCCACTCTTTCCATTATACGAGAGCCTTCCCTCTCTTTACATTATTTTTTCATTCATACTACCTCTATTATTATACTTTTTAAACTGTATTATAACCATGTCTACATAGCTATTTTCTCTACTATACCGTGAATTTATTATAGGCAGGAATTACAGACATAATTCAGTGTGAATCCCTAATATCTGGTAAGGGGGCAGGTATCTGATGTGTACTCTATACAATATTAATCAAATGAATGACTTATCTCATTACATACATAAATTGAAAGTCACGAAAAAAGGGAGTCTCTTATTTGACTTTTCCATGTACTACTACTGTTCAAACATCTCATGCCAAGATATTAACAAGAAGCTCTTAAGTGGGTTTTTGCCTCCAGTCCTCCCTAAGACATTGTTTATATCTATTAAAGCTTTTAGGCTTCCGGTCAAGATGGCAGAATAGATGGTCCCCAGAATCACTCTCTTCCACAAATCAACCAATTTACAACTATAAAAAAGCAACAACAGTCAAGGTGGGGCTGCTAGAGCTCAAGGGAAGAGGAGGAGAGACCTATGGAGTTCATGAAGGTGGGAGAAGCCACAATGAGAGAAAGAAAAAACTGCTTGGAGCACTTTGGGCAGTGGCCACTTTAAGGCTGAGTGCATGGAGCAGGAGCCAGCAAAAGCCACAGCTGCGCCCTTCAGATGAAATTTCTTGGAGGTGGCAGGGAGAAGGGGGCCTTGGAGGCCCCCAGGACAGCAAAACCACTAATAGGGTTCCCGTGGACCCACACAGGAGCGAAGAGCCACAACAACTGAAAAAAAGGAGCCATTCAGAGGCCAGTGAGTCATCACAAGGGACCGGCACATAGTCTGTCCCACAGGAAGTGTTTGTAGCATAGGCAGTGGCGGAGATGGGCCCACCGAGAGAACACTGGGACACAGCAAGGACAGCTGATCTGGCCCCCAATCAGCACAGGACCATTCAGAGGAGACTGGTCGGGAATGCAGAATTGCATGGGGTGCAGTTTGATGAAAAGACTCAGGCCCTGGTCAGAGTTTCTACACAACCCAGGTGCACCGGGTCTCTAGAGAGCTGCCAAGTACCTATAAGGTCAACCATTAATTAAACCCTGAGCTGCACAAAAAGCCTTCCCTAGGGAAACAGCAGCAAAGCAGCAATTTAGCTCAACCACACAGCTCAAGAACTGGTTCCCACAGGAAGTTCCCCCACTTTAGAAGCAAGCAAAGGACAAAAAATTAGTTCCGGCCCGGGCACACCACCAGCACCTCGGGGCCCACCAAGGGACCTGAGGCATGGAACTGCAAACCAGACCCCCACCCACAACCAGGCACATCGCCAGTGCCTCAAGGCCTGCCTGGAGACCTGAGGCATGGATTGGGGTTTGGACCCCCTGCTCACATACAGGCACAGCACCAGTGCTGCGGGGCCAGCCTGGGGACCTGAGGCTTAGAGCCGTGGACTGCCTCCCCTCACACAACCAGGCATACCACCAGTGCCTCAGGGCCTGTCCAGGGGCCTGAGGCATTGAGCCAGGGACCAGACCCCCCCCCCTACAACCAGGCACACCTCCAGCACCAAGGAACATGCCAAAAACATCACCTCCATGTGGGTGGCCTACCACAGTAACCACTGCTGCCACAAAAGTGGCTAGACGTCACAACCACCACACAGATGGTCCACTAGCCACTGGAGTGCATCAACACAAGTAGAGCCACCAGCAGGGACCAAAAAAAGGAAGAGGATGTCTCTCTCCACAAAGCCCATTCCAGAGTGAAAGAAGAATCATCTGCTCTATGTTAATATTGGGGGACCTAAACACACATCTCAGCATTGGACAGATCATCTAGGCAAAAAATCAACAGAGTAACCATTACTCTTTCAGAGGGAGAAAAGAAATATAGGGTTATCAGTGGTGGGAGGGGGGAGGGAGGGGGGAAAGGCAGAGATTGGACAAGGGGCATAAAAAATAAGTATAATTTGTAACAATATACATACTAATAATATTGATTTGATCAACATATGCCAACACTGAACCCCAAAATTATGTATAATCAATTATGATTCAATAAAATTTTTAGGGCCGGCCCGTGGCTCACTCGGGAGAGTGTGGTGCTGATAACACCAAGGCCCCAGGTTCGGATCCCATATAGGGATGGCTGGTTTGCTCACTGGCTGAGCGTGGTGCTGACAACACCAAGTCAAGGGTTAAGATCCCCTTACCGGTCATCTTTAAAAAAAATAATAATAATAAAATAAAATTAAATTAAAAAAAAAAATAATAAAGCTTTTAAAACTTTTGACTATTATTATTTCCTCAACTTACTATAAGCAAGCAAAATCGTATATCAGCTATTTAAATTATATACTTATATATAATTATATATTATATACCCCAATGCATGTAGGACAATGTATGCCTCTAATAGAGTCTCTGCATTTTCTTCATAAATAAAAATCACAGAATTTTAGAACTAGATAGGATCTTAATTCATATGTGGGTCCCAATAGTTCAAGTAATTTGCCTAAATTCACAAGAGAGTTTACAAGTTAGATCTTAGGTCACTGACTCAGGGCTCTTTCCATCTGTTAAGGAGTAAAGCTGTCTCTATGAAAAGAAATGAATACATCCATTTCAAAGTAACTAAAAGAATTAAAATAATTAAATAAATAAAATGTCAGAAGATACACAATGCTGCCTAAAAACAATAAAAGTGAATACTATCTAGTGGCCTGCATAGAGGAGATAATAGACTTACCCTGACAATGAAGAGCTCAGCACCAAGCTGTGCAGTTTGTTCTGTAGAAAGCTATAAAGAAGCGTAAGACAAAGTAAATGTCCACAAATTCACCAGTGTGAGTTTGATATCATTCATTAAAAACAGACTCCAAATATCAGAATAAAATTTCTGATTAACCTGGAATTCTGTAATATCAAATGCAGCCTGAATAAGTAGGCTGGCAGAGAGGCATGTTAATCTTTCTGGAACATAGATTTGGAGGAAAATTGTAATTACAATGGGAAATAGCTGCCTACAGAAAATTACTCAGCAAGCATTCAGGTACCTTGGCAGCCAGGATGGAAATGATAGCAACTGCCATCCTTTGCATGTTTTGATCCTCATGGTTGCAGAGCCACTGCATGACAAGCTTGGCTGCTTCAAACCTGAAAACACACAAAAGTTTTCATAAATTAATCCTGGAGGCCCAGGCACACTTTCAGAGTGCCAACTGGGAACTGATGCTACAATTTAGGTAGGTAAGAAGGAAAGGGAAAATTCCTCTTAACTGATAAAGAATAACATTCACACAGTGTTTTAGACGGGACACTTTACTAATTGATACTATTTTGTAAAGAAACAAGAGGTTGGAGAATATTGTCAAAACTATCTGGTATTTCATCTTCTAGAATTATAATAGCACGTCTATGTTTTTATTCTCTATTTGTATACTGTACTGATTTCTATACTGTAGTTGTAATTTAAGTATTTTCTGGGTTCCTCATAGCACCTAGCACAATGGAGATAGCCAATCCATTCACAAATATTTATTGTACCCTGCTTTGTGCCACATATCGTTCTTAGTGCTGGAGACAGAGTAGTAAACAAAACAGAAAAATATTCCCGCTCTAATAGAGCTTACTCTAGAGAGGAGGACAGATAATAAGTCAGATAAATAAGTAAAATACGTAGTATAGTTAGGTACTAATGTATGCGATGGAGGGGAAAAAATATTAAGCAGAGAAAGAGAGAATGTTAAGAAAGAGAAATGTTGAAATTTATGTAGGGTGGCTAGGGAAGGCCTCACTGAAACTTTTGAAGTGAGACAGCTAGCCATGTGAATTCCAAGCAGAAGGAATGAGAAAGACAACACTCCTGAAGTAAGGGTGTGCCTGGAGGTTTTAAGAAATAGAATGGAGGTCAGAGCAGAGGGAACAAGGGGAAAGATTCTAAGATACAAAGTCAGAGGTAACAGGCAAGCAAGATCAGATAGCGTCTTAAGCTTCAGGAGGTCAAGGACAGAACCAGGAGAGCGATTCAGAGGCTACTGCAATAATTCAGGAGAGAAACCACTTTTAGTCCACTCTGAGTGGTAGAAATGGAAGTGAAGAAAAATGGTTACATTCTGGATATATTTTGAATATAGAGCTCAATTTGCAAAAGGACTGAATGTGGGATATGAGACAAGGAGAGGAATCAACAAGATAACTCCAAAGACTGTATCTGATTATTTTACCCATAATCGCATCTTTCAAGACTCTGCTCAAATATCACTTCCTTTGAAAAGCTTTCATTGACAAGTTTATCGGTGCCTTTTCAGCTTCTTAGCACTTTATTTATAACTGCCAGATCTGTGATCATCTGTAGACACCTGAATCCCCCACTGGCCTGTGAGCTCCTTGAAGGAAGAGACCATACCCTGTTTAGCCCTTTATGCCAAGCACCCAATACAGTGATTGACACAAAAATATGGCTTAATACATGTTGGCTGAATGATTACATTGAGGGAGATTAGTGCTCTGCAACTTCTCTCAAGTTTACTATTACCTTTTTTCTATTCCCAAGGCTATCTCCAAGTCCCATTACTGGAATTCTTCTACAGTAGATTCCTAATGGGCTTTTCTGTCTCCATTGCTTTCCCTTCAATTTGTGCCTGCATACTATAATAAATAAACCTGTCAGAGGACTTAGGTATGAGTATACTCCTGTACTCATAGCATTCTAGAACTCTAGCATGGGCCCATACTTCCAAATCCTTCTTTTTTCCTGCCTACTCTATGCTTACTGCCCTCACACATGCCCACAATTAAGAGGTAATATAGCCTAGTGGTTAAGAGTACAGATTCTGAAGTCAGTCCTGGGTTTGAATTCTAGTTCCAATTAATGTTAATGATAATAATAAAATAAATTATTATATCATGTGAGGCAATGCAGTCAAGTTGTTAAGAACATCATACCCTTCGGAGTCAAATCTAAGCTCTTGATGAAAGTTAATTTTTACTAATATTATTACTATTGACTTCCTCTGTGCAGTTCACACAACATAAAATAACTCAACCAGCTCTCATCTTTAAAGAAACATAACATGAATGTAAAAAATGGAAGCTCTAGAGTCAGTCTCAGTTTAAACCTAGACCCTGCTACTTACTATTTTTTTTTACTTTGAGCAAGTTACTAAACCTTTCTGCGACTGTCCCCTCATCTGTAAAATGATTATGAAAGTAACAATCTGACAGGATTGTTATGAAAAGTGAATAAGCATAAGTAAAACACTTTAGCACAGTGCCTGGCAATAGTAAGTGCTTCACATATGTTAGCTGTTATCTTCATTATCTCAAGTGCCAACACTAACATGAAACCTTTAATGATCATCAATCAGATGGAATCTTTTCTTCCTTGTCTGGGGGCTCAATGCATTCCACTGACACTTATTCTATGATAAATTCTGCCTCATGTTGTACTTATTCAGTCATTCATCCATCCATTCATTAAACATCCACTTAAACACTAGAGACAAAGAAATGAACCATTCACAGCCTCTGACCACAAAGAAGCTCAATTCTAGCAGAGTGTACTGGCTGGATCAAAGATAGGCAAACTATATAGCCTGTAGGCCTAGATGCCTGTTTTGTATAATTTTACTGGAAGATAGCCACACCCATTCACTCATTTCCAAGGTGTGAAGGTTAATTCTAGGTGTCAACTTGATTAAATTAAGGAATGCCAAGAACCCTGGTAAAGCTATCTTTTTAGGTGTATCCATGAGTGTGTTTCCAGCAGAGATTAGTATGAGAGCCTGAGTGTACTAGGTGGGAAAGACCCACCCTCAATGTGCATGGGAACCATCTGTAGGAAAGTGAATATAAATAGTCAGCATCTATCAGGGATTCAGAATCTTTCTGAGCATTTGATGTAAACATGCATGTACACCCAGGTGTTCCTTGGTTATTGTCTAATGTAATTGTGCATGTGTGCCCAGGTGTTCCTGGGTTGTCTGACTCGTACTCAAGTGTCCTGGAATATCGGACTTGAGTATAAAGGACTAGTGGCTCTGATCCGCAGGGTACCTACCCGTCCACCCTTGGGATGCCCCAGGTAGACTGCTACTGCTGCTGGAGGCTGTTGCTGCCAGGACCCCCAGGATGCTCCAGGAGGCTGCCACCTCCACTGCTGCTGGATTTGCTATAAGCTTCTCCTGCTGCTGAGGAAGCTGAAGACTGAGCTTGTGTCATCTGCTAATGGCTTCTGGGATCTTTCCCAATTACCTTGCTCATAGACCTGCATGTGAGGGGTCTGGTGACCCAGCCTGGCATGTAAGGGGTCTGTGATATGAAGGGTCTGTGGGCCCTAGCAATACAATTGGCTACATGAGCAGTGTTGGGAAAATATAGAGAAATGGTCAAGGCCCTTCAGATGTTCAGAATCTTGCCAAGCATCTAATGTAAATATTCACATGCGCACAGGTATTCCTTGTTTGTCTGATGTAGATGCACATGGGCACCCTGGTGTTTTAGGTTATGGACTTAAATATAAAGGACTAATGGTTCTGATACACGGCTCTTCTCAGGATGCTCAGGGAAGCCACTAGGGTGGCTGCTCCTAGCTCTGAATAAAGCCTATTAATTTTTCACCCACTGCTCCTAGGACTTTTTCCTATTACCTAGCTCGTAGACCTGAGTGTGGAGGGTTTGTCACTCAGTCTGTACAGGGTGCTCGAGGGGTCTGTGAGCCCTAGCCCTAGCTCTACAATTGGTGTAGTTAGCAGGATTTCGACTTTAGCCCTAGCTCTACAACTGGCATAGTTGTGGCAGGATTCTGGGCAGGTAAAAGAGCCTGGCAATTGGCATCATGGGTAGGATGCCAAGCAGGTAAAGAAGCAGAAAGCCCTTTGAGAGGGGAAGGAAACGTGGCTACCCTTGGGTATGTGGTGCCTGGTGGCTGCTTTCCTGTTGAATGGGGTCTGGCTGTTGTTTGCTGTACTGCGAGCCAACATGGACCAGAAACCCCATGAAACATTAGTTTCAAGATTTGCAGCAGAGAGCAGACAGGTTGGAAGTGCAAGTACATACCCTGCAGGCTGAAGTCACTCCTGCTTCCGACACCTGGAAGATGACGAAGCCAGTGGTGAGTTGGGGGAGACCATGCGTCTCCAGGCACAACCTGTGCTGCATCAGAAAGTGAGGCACGGGGCCGGCCCGGTGGCGCACTGCTACAGTGCGCTGCTTGGGAGCGCGGTGGCGCTCCCGCTGAGGGTTCGGATCCCACATACAGACCGGTTCCCGCTCACTGGCTGAGCGAGGTGCGGGCGCAACACCGAGGGTTGTGATCCCGTTGCCAGTCCCGGTCCAATACGGGTGCAACACTGAGGGTTGCAATCCGTTGCCGGACATGAAAAAAGACAAAAAAGGAAAAAAAAAAAAAAAAAGAAAGTGAGGCACAAGCAGCCTATGGGACCAGGCAGACAACCAGCAGGCAATCCACAGGTGACCCAACTCACTACCTATGTCCCATATACCCAGGTTGAATTAGTTGACTTGGGGAGACAGTTCTGGCAGAAACAGGGGGAGCCCCTGGCTACTTGGCTGCAGTGTTTATGGGACCTAGGGATGGACAGTGTGATATGCTCTGGTGAGGAGATGGAAAAATTGGCCTCCGTTAGCATGCACCCATCCCTGAGGCAGTGACTACAGAATAGCGCAGATATGCACAAGGGCCAGGTAATCGCTCCTTAATGGAATGGGTGAATGCAGCTGCCTGAATGGTGTGGGCAAATGCTGGAGAACTGCCCAAGACTGTGAATAAATGGCAAACATATGCTGAGTTGGTCCAAATAATTCGGGAGCTGGGGATGCAGCAGTCCATGTTTAATGTGAACACTCATGGCCCGGACAATGAAAGTTTTACAGGTAGATGACAGACATAGTGCTGCAAAATGCACTGTCAATGTCCTTTGGGTCACTGATGGCCATACTGGCCCTATACATTGGTCATCCTATACATGAAGTAACGACCACAATAGCTGGCCTGGGTGAAGTAGAGGATAGCAGACAAGCAAAAGGAGTCCGAAAGGTGGCTAAGACCAAACCCCAAGAAATGCTCGAAATTTTATCCAAAGGGGACCAAGCAAGACTTGTGGCTTGACTTGCTTGCAGCAGGGGTTGACAGTAAGAAAACTGACCAGCAGCCAAATGTGGTCCTGTTTGCCTTGTGGCAGCAATTGCACCCTGAACAGCGTTCCACTAAACATCCAGAAATAGGCAGCAAGGTACGCTTAGTGGATTTAAAGGATTTTTTGGTTGCTCCCTAGGAGGCAGATGAAATGTTCCATTTTGATTAGGGAACAGGCAAGGTACTTGTCTTTTGGGGGCAGGCGAGGACCGGAGGCCTCACGCTGAATTGGCAATACATCGGTCAAGGACAAATGTGCAGTGTGTTTTGGTGTTGGTGGATACAGGCACAGAATGTAGCCTGATAGATGGCAATCCAGATAAGTTTCCAGGGGCCACAGTTTGTGTAGATGGCTCCAGAGGACATACTATTGAAGTCAAAGCTGTGTAACTGCCATTGGGCATAGGATGATTGCCCCCTCGTGTGTATACTTTACATATATCCCCAGTAGATGAATACATCTTGAGTATGGATGTACTTTATGGTTTGCACCTGCAAACAACAGTTGGAGAGTTTCAGCTATGAATACGGACAGTAAAGCCTGTGTTATGGGGATATGCTAAACATGACCCACAGGTGTTACCCAAGCCCAGATGTGTAGTTAATGTAAAGCAATATCACCTACTGGGAGGACATGCAGAGATAGGTGCCACTATATTGGAGTTAGAGAAAGTTGGTATTGTCATCTGGCTCATAGCCCATTTAATGCTCCAGTATGGCCAGCAAAAAACCCTGATGGTAGCTGGAGAATGACTGTAGACTACTGAGAACTAAACAAAATAGTACCTCCTTTGCATGCAGCTGTGCCTTCACTTCACAACTTGATGGATCAGCTGACAACTCAGCTGGGAACTTATCATTATGTACTGGACCTTGCAAATGCTTTTTTCTCTATTCCAATCTCAGCTGATAGCCAAGATCAGTTTGCCTTCACCTGGGAAGGGAGGCAGTGGACCTTTCTGGTATTGCCCCAAGGTTATCTGCATAGCCCAACCATCTGTCATGGTTTAGTGGCTGGGGACCTAGCCAAGTGGACTAGGCCCAGCATGGTTGCAATGTTTCACTACACTGATGATGTGTTACTAAACTCTGATTCTCTTGCAGATTTACCCCAGGCAGTTCCAATGCTGCTAAGTCATTTGGAACAATGTAGGTGGGCTGTGAACACAGCCAAAGTGCAAGGACCTGGGCTGTCAGTCAAATTCTTGGGAGTGGTCTGGTCAGGTAAGATGACAGTCATCCCAGAAACTATTATAGACAACAAGATACAGGCATACCCTTGCCCCACAACTGTAGCTCAGCTACAGACATATTTGGGACTTCTGGGGTATTGGATACCTTGTGTACCCCATATGGCCCAAACGGCACTCCCACTGTATGCATTAACAAAGAAAGGAGCCCCCTGGGATTGGACTGAGGAAGTAGAACAGGCTTACCAGGCTACAAAGAGGGCAATACAGCAAGTACAGGCTTTACAAGTGGCTGATCCTACTAAGCCTTTTGAATTAGATGTACATATAACCCAAGAGGGGTTAGGATGAGGTTTGTGGCAGAGACAAGACCGATTCTGAATACCTGGAGGATTCTGGTCTCAGCTCTGGAAGGGTGCTGAAGTGAGTTATTCTCTAACAGAAAAACACTTAGCAGCTGTGTATTATGTCTTGATGGCCACTGAAGCTATCACAGGAACTGCCAAAGTCCTAGTAAGGATGACACACCCCATACTAGGTTGGCTGAGCACATGGGCAACCAACCCTAAAACGGGTGTAGCTCAGACTCCACTCAGTTTTAATGGGGAGCATATATAGAACAAAGAAGCACTGTGTCAACAAGTCCTCTGTCCAAAGAGTTGCAAACTGTGCTAGGCCCAGTAGAGGTTGTGGAGGAAACTTTGACACAACCCTTACCCATGGAAGTGGAGGCTACACCTTTCCATGAGGGACAGGGACCTATCACAGAGCAAGCTTGGTATACAGATGGCTCTAGCATGGAACCCTCAGCCCTTAACAGATACTATGTGGTATGAAAATGGCACAGGGCAAAGCAGTCAATGGGCTGAACTGAGAGCAGTATGGATGGTGATAAAAAATGAGCCTGGGCCATTAACCATCTATACTGACAGCTGGGCTATGTACAAAGGTTTAACTCTTCGGATCTCTACTTGGAAATATCAGCAGTGGATGGTAGGCCACCAACCCCTGTGGGGACAAGCCATGTGGCAAGAGTTATGGGAACTGGGACATGAGAACGAAGTAACTCTTTTCCATGTCACAGGACACTTCCCCTTAGCCAGTCCAGGAAATGATGAAGCTGATGCCTTGGCTAAGGTAAGATGGCTGGAGAGAGCCCCAGCTGCTGATGTAGCCCAGTGGTTACATCAATGAATGCAGCATGCTGGCAGCAAAACCATGTGCATGGCAGCTCAAAGATGGGCCTTGCTTACAAAATGGGAAGATGTAGTGAATGCCTGTCATGCTTGTCCAGTATGTGCTCCAGAGAGTCCACACCCCTGGTGGGTGCCCCCTACAGATGGGCAAATAACTCGAGGAAGAGTGCCTCTGACTCGATGGCAAGTGGACTTTGTTGGATCACTGCCAAGGTCAGAGAATTCCACATACATCTTTGCTGCTGTTGATATGGCTACTGGTCTTCTGTTTGTGGGGCCTTGTAAGGCCACAGACCAGGTAAACACTGTGAAAGCACTGAATAGCCTTATGGCCATGTATGGCCAGCCTGTAGTCATAGAGAGTGATAATGGAACCCACTTTACAGGACATGAGGTTCAGAGTGGGCTTCCCAGTTGTCTATTCAATGGGAGTTACATATGCCATATCATCCCCAAGCAGTGGGAATGACTGAACGGTACAATAGTCTTTTAAAAAAGGGACTAAGAGGGCCGGCCTGTGGCTCACTTGGGAGAGTGTGGTGCTGATAACACCAAGGTCATGGGTTTGGATCCCTACATAGGGATGGCCGGTTTGCTCACTTGGGAGAGTATGGTGCTGACAACACCAAGCCAAGGGTTAAGATCCCCTTACTGGTCATCTTAAAAAAAAAAAAAAGGGACTAAGGCTATCTGCCAAACCCCCATCCCTGAAGAGGTGGACAGGGCGGTTATGGCCGACAGTCAGGATTCTAAATGAGACCCTGCAAGGGCAGGCCCTCTCCAGTGGAAGCTCTGTTGCATAGGGCTGCAGCACTTATACAACTGCAAGTCACTACTAAAGATAAGCTTTTGAAGCCAGGATATGGCAAGAATGGAAATATTCTCTTACCATCCCCAACCTGTTTACAACATGGACAGACAGTACAATGGGAATGGCTTTGGAGAATAGAAGCCCCCCATATTCACTGGGTAGGTCTAATAGGGCCTTGGGGGAAAGTATTAGAAGAAAACTTGCAAGTTTCACCTTGGGTGACAAGTACCTGGCCTCCTCAAGTAAAGGTAACATGGCCGGGAACAGATAAGTGCTCTATTCCAAAGGGCACATTTTTATTATCATTATGGCCAATTATGAGTTACCCTATACTGTTACATGTAGAACCTACAGATCCAACAGTGTTAGCAGATAAAGTATGGTATCATAAGCCAGGTAAGATACCTATTCCTGCAACCATCCTTTTTTTTTTTTTTTTAAAGATGACCGGTAAGGGGATCTTAACCCTTGACTTGGTGTTGTCAGCACCACGCTCACCCAGTGAGCAACTGGCCATCCCTATATGGGATCCGAACCCATGGCCTTGGTGTTATCAGCACCACACTCTCCCGAGTGAGCCACAGGCCGGCCCGTCCTGCAACCATCCTTTCTCAGGATGGCAAACTGGCATGTATCTTACCAGAGGGGTGAGAACTCCCCCTGTTGGTACCAATAACCCTTCTGTCTTTTTGCCTATAGTGTTCTGGCTGCGGGCAACAGTGTCGACTGAGTACATATATACGTTCGTGTGACCAATGTGATGGTTTACTGAATATGCACTGAACTGCCCATCAGTATGACTACAGGATTCAAACCAATGATGACTACTAACCGGACATGTACAGCTAATAGTTACAAGGACAGAACTACAAGCCTTAAGGCATAATGAATAAACAATAGGTTATAGAAATGTAGAGGTCATTTATCCTCGCTAAGGGAACATTGCGGAAGATTCTGAACATGTAGAATGTACGGTGAGGGACCCTGAAGGGGTGGATTGTTGGGAAAATATAGAGAAATGGTCAGGGCCCCTCAGATGTTCAGAATCTTGCCAAGCATCTAATGTAAATATTCACATGTGCCCAGGTGTTCCTTGTTTGTCTGATGTAGATGCACGTGGGCACCCAGGTGTTTTGGGTTATGGACTTAAGTATAAAGGACTAATGGTTCTGACACCCGGTGCTTCTTGGGACACTCTGGGAAGCCACTAGGGTGGCTGCTCCTAGCTCTGAATAAAGTCTATTAATTTTTCACCCACTGCTCCCAGGACTTTTTCCTATTACCTAGCTCGTAGACCTGAGTGTGGAGGGTTTGTCACCCAGTCTGTACAAGGGGCTCGAGGGGTCTGTGAGCCCTAGCTCTGCAAGCAGGATTCCAACAATTGCCTTAGCAATACACCATCCAATCCGCTGGGGCCCAGAGAGAACAAAATACAGAAAAAAGGTGAATCTCTCTATCTACTGGAGCTGGGATACACTCTTCTCTCTTGTCCCTGGACATTAGAACTTGAGACTTTTCAGCTTTGGGTTCCAGGACTTAGAACAAGGACACCATCGGCTACCCTGGTTTTGAGGCCTTTGTACTTAGACCACACTACCAGCATCTAGCTTGCAGATGGCCTGTCATGGGACTTCTCTTCACAATTGTGTGAGCCAATTCCCTAACAAATCCCCTCTCATATATATATAACATATCCTATTGATTCTGTCTCTCTGGAGAACTAATACACAAGGGGTCTTCAAAAAGTTCATGGAAAGATTCACATTATCTTTTAATTCTATTTTTCCATGAACTTTTTGAAGTACCCTCATATTGTCTATGGCTGCTTTTGAGGTACAATGGCAGAGTTAAGTAGTTACAACAAAGACCCTATGGCCCACAAGCCTAAAATATTTACAATCTAGCTCTTTTAAGAAAATGTTTGCCAACCTCTGGGCCAGCTTACATAATCTTCTTTAGGAGAGTAAGTCTTTCCTACCTTTGACTTACTTGCAGTGATCAGTCCAGAGGCTCAATATTTATAAAACAAAATTAGCAAACTATATCAGAACATATAGTTATATTTTATCTAAATTATTTCAAATAATTAATGGTAAACCCCATTCCTTATCCAGGCCAGATAACAGTAGACTCTGTCACCCAAATAAAAGCAGATCATAGTAAAACTGCTGCTTGAGAAACATACTTTTTCATTAAATCATTAAGTATAACTTTCCTTTTCAAAATGCCATCATTAAAAAATTGTATTTTAAAATAATAAAACAAAAAAAAACTTTTTAACTCCCAAATTACATCTTAAGAAACAAGGGACCCCTTTATACTTAATGGAATTCAGCTATATGGCCCCCCCTAACCTCTGCTTAAAAAGTTTCTTCCATAGTTTGCTACCAAATGATGATAATAAGAGGTATGTTACAGAGAAAAGAACACTGGACCTAGAACTAGAAGACCTCGGTCTTTCTAGCTTTGCAGTTATTAGTAACAAAACCATGGGCAAGACACTGAATCTCTCTGCCTGTTTCTCCACCTTTTGAATGGCAATAATAATGCTGATAGCCCACAATAATGTGTGAATATTATGAAAACTATGACCAATATAAATTCTTAACCAAAGGGCTATGAAAACAGAGGCCAATCTGCTATCTTGAATGTTAAAACACTGTATTAGGGAAAGTAGATTTAACATTCTATAAAGCAACTCACAATCCCACCTACTCAATTAATCTTACATCAGAGATATCCTAACAAGTAAGAAATGACCCAAGACAGATTTCTAAAATTCTGTTTTGTCCCATTTTCAGTTCCAGGGCTATCACTTGCCTGTTAAATGGAACATCTTGAAGGATCCGGTCACTGCACAGTGAAAGGAGGCAATTCTTCTGTAACTAAAGAATCAAAGGGAAAAAAAATCCTCAGTAAAATATCACTTTGTTATCTTTTAACCAGAGGTAGTCTATAAAAAAAAAAAAGAAGACTGATAACATCAGTTGCTTCTATTTATTTTTGTCAGCTGGTCAGTAAGGGGATCTGAACTCTTGACCTTGGTGTTAAAAACTGCTCTGAGCTAACACACCCGTTACTTCTTACCACCTCCACTCTGCCCACGTACTGTTGAAAGACTGATTCCCAGTGCACAAGTTTACTGACACATGTTTTGTCTTTTCCATTAGATGAGAAATAGGATACTAATAGGATAATTCCAACTAATCTCCCTCCCTTCTGGTGGCCAATGAAGTAAACTTGTCGTGTTTTTGATTTGAAGAGGATAACGAACAACAGCTAAAAGTTTTGTCTGGTGACATACCATCAAGGAATTTAAGCCAGCTTGCTTTGAAGACAGCCTGACTAACCTAGAGTACCTGGGACTAGCATTCTACACATTGGCCTCTAAATAGTGACTGACAGACTTGGCTCTATCTTTCAAATAAAACTTAGACTAGTACAATTAAGAGTAAATGAAAATATGAATCATTCATCCACATAGTAAAGGTATACCACAGAGAGGTGATTCAGGTTATTCCAGTAAGGCAAAATAAGAAATTTAAGGTATGGGTTTTAAAAAATGTCCTATTGCATACCACTAATTTTTTGAATTTGGAAAAATTGGCTTTTTAATATTTTTAAATACTTTCTGTGTGTAGTTGGAAGATCTCTTATCCAAATAAGACTTAATATAAGGGAGTTCAATCATAAAAGCAAAACTCAGATTAATGGGTTACATAAAGCTTGCAAGAAGTAGAAAAACAGATATAAAACCAACATCCTATTTGCTTCATGGAAGATGTACAGAGATTATATAATAGAAGGAATGGCACAGAAAGGACAAAGTAATACGAAGTCCCAGGCAGATATATGGAACAAATCAGGTACAAGTATAATTAATTAAGAGGGTTTCTCAGGAAGTTTTATATTCACCACAGATGGTTAAGGTAATCGAATGAATCTGCTTGAGGATCAAATTAACTCCCATAAAAGCTGAATAGCTTGCTGGCAGATGAGTGAGTGAGGGAGTACCTTACCCCCATACCGCTTTTCTCTTCATTTCTCTCCCTAAATGAACACAATAATTTTGTACAGAATCCATCAAAATAAGAGAGGCAATAATGCTATTCCAGTTACCTCTGTGTAGAAAGCCCGTTCTGCCTCCTTTACCTGGAACACTCCTAATTTTCCTTCACAATCCAGCTCAGGGAAGATATTACCTCTTTGAGGAAGCCTTCCTAATTTTCACATTGTTCTAAATGCCTCTCCTGGGCTCCCAATAGTACTTATTTCTACCTCAGTACTTGCCTCACTATGCTATTTTAGGTGCTCCTGTGTCTGGATGCAGAGAACTTAAGCACAGGTGCACACATTATGAATTCAATAAGGAGACACTAAGCTTAACGGAACTAATGGCTAAGTTGGTAACAGAAGGTAAGTTTCACTGGATCTGTTGCTTTACTGCCTCTGAAAAGCACCACATGCAAATAACGAAAAGATGAAAACTTTTGCTGTAATCTTCAAGTTCTGCCCAGCTAGAGTTTTGATTTTTGGTGCTAGAGCATTAACTATGCAAATATTCAAGAATTTTCTATGCTGACATTCACCAAATCTGGCCCCAATCTGGCCCCACTCTGGATATTACTGGCCTTATCCTACACTGCCCTTCCTACACTGGAGTCACAAGCAGCTGGCCCTTCCTGGAATGCCCTGCATGTTCACATATAGGTCCCACTGCTTTTCTGCTCTTCTCTGCTTTTCCCCCACGTGAAATCCTATCCATTTTAGGAGACGTGATGCAAATATCACCTCCTCTTTGAAGTCTTGCCCAGTACCTTTGTCTATACACCAATCCCACTGGCAGAATTAATCATTCTCAAGTTTCTGTGGTAATTAGTTCAAATAGCTGAAGAGAATTTACATAATAGCTAATAGTATATGCAACTTTTCAACTAATTGGTGAGTTTTAAGGACTTTTTTTTTGAGTCATTTCTTTTTTTGGTGGCTGGCTGTTACAGGGATTGAACCCCATACCTCGGCATTATTAGCACCATGCTCTAACCAACTGAGCCTATCAGTCAGCCTAATTGAGTCAATTTTAAATACTTTTACTAAATAAAAAATTTACAAAATGTATGTAGGCGAAAAAGCAGTGCTTCTCAAACTTTAATGTGTATACGAATCACCTGCGGATTCCTTATAAAATGATTCAGTAGGTTTGGGATAGGCTTGAGATTGTACATTACTAACTAGCTTTCAGGAGATGCCAACATAGCTGGTTAGCAGAACACACTTTGAGTAGAAAGAAATAACACGATGAATATCTATGTCCCTACCACCCCGTTTAAGAAAAAGAATATATCACTCATAGCACCATTAGCAAATCCTGTTTGCCCCCCCTATTCCCTCTCATTTCCCCTGAGAGAAATTAGCCTGAATTTTGGGTTTAACAGTCTCTTGCTTTTTAAACAATTTTTAAAATTTTATTTATTTATTTATTTTTTTATTATACATACATGTGGGGTACAATGTTGATTTGCAATAATTGTGTACAATGTGTGGTGGTTAGATCAGCATAGTTAGCTTATTCATCATTACAATATGCAATCATTCTTTGTGTCCCCTGACTAATTCCTCATTTGCCCCCGTCCCTCCCCACCTTGCTTTTTTTTTTTTTTTTTTTTTTTTTTCCTTTTTGTCTTTTTTCGTGACCGGCAACGGATCGCAACCCTCAGTGTCGCACCCGCACCGGACCGGGACCAGCAACGGGATCACAACCCTTGGTGTTGCGTCCGCACCTCGCTCAGCCAGCGAGCGGCCGGTCTGTATGTGGGATCCGAACCCTCGGTGCGAGCGCCGCTGCACTCCCAAGCTGTGCACTGTAGCAGTGCGCCACCGGGCCAGCCCTGCTTTTTTTTTTAAACACATATTTATATCCCTAAATAATGTACTGCATAGTTTTGCAAGTTTTTGAAATGTAAGTAAGTGGAATCACATGTATGTACTCTTCTGTGATTTTTTACACCCAATTTGTAACTGAGATTGATCTAGGTTGCAGTCTGGAGTTGTAATTCATTCAGCATTCACTGCTTTTAAATATTCTGTTGCATGACTAAACCCAGGCTCATGGACATTTGGTGTTTCTGATTTGTTATTACAAATAGTGTTATTGTGAACATTCTTTTTAAAATACATACAGCTTATTGAGATATAATTCACCTATTTAAAGCATACAATTCAATGGATTTTAGTGTATTTGCAGAATTGTGCAACCATCACATCAATTTTAGAACGTTTTCATCACCCCAAAAGGAGACTTCATACCCATTACAGTCAGTCCCCATTTCCTCCCACCTGCATTTCCTAATGTTGTTTATTTGCATCTTCTCTCATTTTTCGTTGAGCAATTTTGCTAGTGATTTTTCAATATTATTAAATATGTTCAAAGAATTAATTCTTGGCATTATTGATCCTCTCTAATCCAATGGTACATTTGTTTTTTATTTCATTTGTACTTTCACCTTTATTATTTTCTTCCTTCTACTTTCTTTGGGCTTGTTCTCTTGTTTCCCTAACATAGGCACATTTATTTATAGCTCCCTTTTACTAAGGGTGTATTCCTTTGAGGAGAAGGTTATAGCTTTATGCTAGGAGTCTGTCTTCTACTATCTACCCGGCTTCCTGAGACCATAAAAACCAAAGCCTAAATTTGATCTAGTTTGGCAAATGCCCTCAATGAGGGAAGCTGGCTATAATAATCCACTCACCAATTTAGGTTGCCATTTTTACTTAGTTTTGGTTTTGGGCCTCTCGGTATTTTTTACTAACTTGCCAACTCACTGCTCAATTTCAAAAGACTTAAAAAATAATTCATGCAGCATTTTTATTATTCATCCTGAGGACAGGACAGGTTATATGGTCTACCAAACTGCCAGACATGTCTTATTCATTTTTGTATCCCAGCATTTGATAGTGCTTATCCCAAAACAGATCCTCTGTGCCTGTTTGCTGAAATTATCCATAAACTCAAGATCTAGGTGGCAGATGAGTTTTGTAGGGCTTGCACTATTTCCCCAACATATGGATTTAAATCTTCTTAGCAAGGGAAGGTACTCTTTTATTGTTCACTTCTCTGATGTCCTACACTCAGTTATACCACAAATTTATTACTGTATAGCCTCCAAAAATATTTGAATTTCCAGACTTGGTCTATTTCATTGAACTGTATGGAGGCAGAAGATGGATAGAAGGAGACACTAAAAGGACTATTTGAATGGAAATTCACATATGCTCACTCACCTGCTGGTGATTGGGAAAATGTTCCATGGCTTTGAGCAGCAAATGGGTCACATCAGCCAGGAGTCGAACAGGCATTCCTGCAGCAAGATCCTGCTTGGTTAAGTTAAATACACAGGCGCTTGCAGCCAGTTGCACTGGCAAATTCATAGGGTGGTTTCTCATCCCAGTAACCACAAGCTGGAAAAAAATTAGTCCTCTTAATTCACCTTATAAATATAAGCCCTCCAAAAAGAGCAACATTACTTTGTTGATCTATAATAATCTCAAAGATGTCTTAAGTATCTTTTTCATCATCATGTGCAAAGACCCTAGGACATAACAATTATTCATAAATAGTTCCTGCCCACCTGGCTGAGGCAGGTAGTCTGGTTGTTCATATCTAGAGATTCTTCTGTCTGATTCTTCTGCTAATGAATCTTTTCTACACAGGCAATTCGTTTTTGTATTTCCAAGACCTATTATGGTGACTGTTATATGGAAGTCAGTAAATAAACTCTCACTGACTTGCATAGACTAAACCAGCAGCAAACTTCATTCTCAAATCCCAACATTTAGTTCCTTGAAGACACTGCTGAAGTCAAAGTGCAATAAAATCCATTCACTTCACCCTGGCCTAGACAACAATTGCTCACCATTTCCTCTCTCCTCCAACCCCCAACAAATCCTCCCCATTCCTCACTATCAGCTAAAGACATTGTTTCCAACTACACTAAGAAAACTAAAGCAACCAGAAAAGAACTTCAGATTCTCACTACCCCCTTACCAGCATACATATATACATATGCCACCTTCCTGATTTTTGGGCTCCTCCCTAAAGTAAATCCCTCCTTTTATATGATAGATAGTTCCCTTCTTGTGTGCTCAGGACATCATTTCAGCTATTTTCCCTTCTCATTCCTACATCAGTTTCTTATTCTGTGTTGGATCACTCATATGAGCATACAAACAACTATTATTTCTCCTATCTTAAAAAACAAAACAAGGCTTCTGGTCAAGATGGTGGACTAGACGGTCCCAAGCGTCACTCTCTCCCACAAATCAACAAATTTACAACTATGAAAACGCAACAACAGCCAAACTGGGGCCTCTAGAGCTCAGGGGAAGAGAAGGAGAGACCTACGGAATGCATGAAGGCAGGCAAAACCACGATGAGAGAAAGAAAGGACCACTTCTACCATTTCGAATCCCAGCTGCTTCAAGGCTGGATCTGGTGAGCACATGGAGCAAGAGCTGGTAAAAGCTGCTACTATGCCCTTCCTATGATGTTGCTTGGAGGCGGCAGAGGAGTAGAGGGCCTTGGTGGCCCTCAGGCCAGCAAGACCACTAACAGTGTTCCCTTGAACCCACCTAGGAGCAAGGAGCCACAACAACTGAAAAAAGGAGCCGCTCAGAGGCTGGTGAGTCATCACAAGGACTGAAGCACGGCCCATCCCATGGGAAGTGTTTGGAGTGCAGGCGGTGGGGGAGACGGGCCCACCGGGGAAACACTGAGGCATAGCAAGGACAGCTGATCTGCCCCCCAATCAGTGCAGGCCCACTCAGTGGAGACTGGTCAGGAATACAGAACTGCAGGGTGAGCAGTTTGCGGGAAAAAGACACAGGCCCATACCAAAATTTCTATATAACCCAGGTATACTGGACCTCACGAGACCTGGGAGTACCTACAAAGTCAACCATTAAAACCTGAGCTGCACAAAAAGCCTTCCCCAGGGAATCAGCAGCAAAGTAGCAATTTAGCTCAACCACAGGGTTCAAGTGCTGCTCCCCACAGGAAGTTTCCCCATTTTAGAAGTCACCAAAGGACAACAGATTAGTTTCAGTTCAGAGTTTAAGTGGTGGGAACAGAGGATAATCCAACACAGAACTAAAAGAAAAAACAAAATACCCCAAAAAGCCTTCCCCAGGGAATCAGCAGCAAAGTAGCAATTTAGCTCAACCACAGGGTTCAAGTGCTGCTCCCCACAGGAAGTTTCCCCATTTTAGAAGTAACCAAAGGACAACAGATTAGTTTCAGTGCAGAGTTTAAGTGGTGGGAACAGAGGATAATCCAACACAGAACTAAAAGAAAAAACAAAATACCCGCAGACCAGAGACAAAGTTTGATATTAACTAGTGTGTTATAGTTAGAAAGAACTATACAAAGAACACCTATAAAACTTAGAAGGACCGGAAGCCCCCTGTGCACCCAAGCCAGGGAGCAGGGAGGGTCAGGGGCCTCAGCCAATGCCCTCCTGACACCTGCAACCAGGCCAGTGATGAACACCAAGCTGCCGCAGGAAGCGCCCCAGGCTCCCGAGCTAAGGAAGTGTGGGGCTGAGGGCTTCAGCCACACCCCCCGACATCTGCATTCAGCCCAGCAACAACCAAGTCACCACCAGAAGCCCCCTGGTCTCCCCTGCAGGAATGAGGGGGGTGCCACAGGCCTCAATCACACCCCCTCTCCTTCATTCTTCTTGCACCCTATTTCCTTCCCTCTTTCCCTCTCCCCCTCCCACCCAACTGATCCACAACAACATCTTAGAATGTAAAAACAGATGGAGCCAGGGACCAACCCCTCCTCCCACAACCAGGCACACTGCCACTGCCATGGGGCCAGCCCAGGGTCCTGAGGCATGGAACCAAGGACTGACCCCTCCTCCTGTAACCAAGCACACTGCCACTGCCATGGGGCCCACCTGGGGTCCTGCGGCAAGGATCTGGGGACCAACCCCTCCTCCCGCAACCAGGCACGCTGCTGCCACCACAGGGCTCACCCAGGGTCCTGAGGCATGGATCTGCGGACCAACCTCTCCTCCTGCAACCATGCAAGGAGCATGCCAAAAACACCAATTACATGTGGGTGGCCCACCACATCCACAACAATAGCCATAGCTGCTGCAAAAGCAGCTAGACGCCACAACCACCATGTAGATGGCCAACCAGCCACTCAAGCACATTGATGTAAGGGGAGTCACCAGCAGAGACCAAAGAAAAGAAGAGGATGACTCTCTCCACAAAGACCATTCCAGCATGACGGAAGAAGAATCTACTCTATGATAATAGTAAGGGACCTGAACATACATCTCAGCATTGGACAGATCATCTAGGCAACAAATCAACAGAGTAACCATTACTCTAAGGAGAGAAGAAATCTAGTGTTATTAGAGGTGGGAGGGGGGACGGAGAGGGGGATGGGGAGAGATTAGATAAGGGGCATAAAGAATAAGTACAGTCTGTAATAATGTATATGCTAATGATATTGATTTGATCAACATACGTCACCTTCAAACCCCCAAAATATGTATAATCAATTATGATTCAATTAAAAAAAAAGTATCTTCTAATACCACTTCCTCAGTGGTATTATTTTTGCTTCCCTTTGCAGTATAATTCCTTACAGGAATTGCCTATATTCTTTAATTTCTCTCTGAATAAATGAATGAATGAAGATCAGGACTAGAGATCTGGTCTTTTGTTGTTCAGGTTCACAGTAACCAAAATCAAAAAAGAAAATGTATATACCAAATGCCAATATCTGGTATATATGAAGGTATATATGAAGGGAGTGACAGATGTTGGGCATAATATCCTAGGAACTAAAATGTTACTGGTTCCTATCCAAGCACCCCATTCTCAAAATTTAAGATATCTAGGGGGTCCAACCAATTCTGGCTCTATCACTGACTTACTGTTACTTAACCTCACAGACCCTCAGTTTCACAGTCTGTAAAACAGAAGATAAAACCTATCTCTTGGAATTTTTGTGCCCACTAAATGAGGTACCAAATATAATATAATCCTATACTCACTGGTTTTCAAAACTGAATGTGCATAAGCATTATCTTGGAGGCTTACTAAAATACAGATTCCTGTGCCTAATCTAGCCCAACTGAATCTAATAAGCAGAAATAAGCTTTTAAAAATAAATAATATGCCAGACTTCTAATGGTCAAAGGACCACATTTTGATAAACATTGCCCTAAGCGATCAATAAAATTAAGAATCTCCTTTCTTGTCCTTCAAAGGCTGTCTTGGTTAAAATATCTTAATCAGGGAATAATGTGAATCAGTTACAAAAGCACAGGAGGTTCATAAATGGCATGGAAAATTGCCTTATAGAATTCCAATATTGTATTTCTTTTATTTTTTTTTGGAAGCTGGCTGGTATAAGAATCAAACCCTGGACCTTGGGGTTATCAGAACCAACTGAGCTAACCAGCAAGCCTCCAATACTGTATTTCTAAAAAGACCCTTTATGGGAAGCAGTATAAGATTAACATACAATACAGTATCCTGATCCTAGTCATATACTTGCATTTTCTACTGTAGCTGGTGATAAAACATCATGGTGGTAGCTGGTTTTAGGCAATAAAATATGCACTGGAAGGCATTTATATTGCTTAAGGAGACTACTATAAAACTTCAATAACACTATGCAACTATCTCCTCTCTCATTTATGGCTAATAACTGAAATCACATATCATGAATCCCATTACAAATAAAAATCAATGACTAAATGCAGTTTTCACCAATTTTCTCCACAAAATCATCATCTAACCGAGAGAATTTCAAAATTTCATATCCAGTTCCTTATTCTTACCTTTAAAATTTCTGGTTTTGTTTTTTCCATCACATGAGTCAGGCTAAAAAGATGAAATAGAGCTTCCCGGACAAAGAATGCCCGTTCACTGTACCGCTTCAATGCTTCTGCAATCTGAGTTTCATTGGCTTCTCCAGACACCTTTGAATGCAGCCAAAAGATTACCTTTTAGAATTCTTTTCAACACTCTTTCTCTGTCTAAACATCAGTTGTATATATGGCATCCAGGACAGGTATGTAAGGCTTGAAACAAATGGGAATGATTACTTTCCAACTCATCCAGAATAGTCACCCTAAAGAGGTATATTCATCCTGAAGAGATGTATATTAGATAGGCTTAGAAACAAACACTTTCTCAGCAAAAAGCCATTACATATAATGTCCTCTCTGACTGAACCCTCTCTGTCTGACTAATTTCTACTCACCCTTGCTAATACAATTTAAATGACATTTCTTTAGAGAGGCTTTCCCTGACCCACTGATTTAAATCAGGTCCCCATGAAACATCTCTTTTGTAACCATTATCATAATCACCTACGAGGACTAATCCATTCACCACCGTGCCCCAACTGCTAGCATTATGAGAACCTTCAAAAAGCTCATAGAAAGGTATTATTATTATTATTATTATTTGTTATTTTTTTGGTGGCTGGCCAGTATAGGGAACTGAACCCATGACCTTGGGGTTATAATGCTGTAATCTAACCAATGGAGCTAATCGGCCAGCCCTGGTATTATCTTTTAATTCCATTTTTCCACAAACTTTTTGAAGTCCCTTTACATGCTTGGCTCAGAATAAGCACTCAGTAAGTATTCATCAAATAAATATATTGATTAATTTGCCCAGGTTTATCAAACTCCCATGCAGCATCAAGAGGTTCTGTTCAAAATTAAATCTATCTAGGAATTTCCCATTTACACAGGTTAATATACTTATCTTAAAATATACAGATATCAAACCCTGGACCTTGGAGTTATCAGCACCATGCTCCAACTGAGCTAACCAGCTAACCTCAAACTATTTTGTATAATATATAAACATACAAATTGATTTTGACTACATATTCACATAATCAGTTATTGAATAATAAGATTTTTCAAACTGTTCAGATCTTTTGTTTTGTTTTGTGGCAGCTGGCTGGTATGGGGATCCAAACCTTTAACCTTGGTGTTACAAGGCTGCACTCTAACTAACAGAGCTAATTAGCAAGCCTAAACCACTTAGTTCTTTTGGAATCATGCTGAGCTTTTTCTTACAGATTCAGAAAGACATCAAAATGTGAAACGAAAAAGATGTAAGAGGGAAAACATATAATAATAATCTCAGTCAGACTTGATTTACCCATATTTGGTTGGTTCCAACTTTACAAATCTCTTCTATGAAATACAGTCTCATGTTATCTTTGAATATAAAATTAAAGAACTTTTGTTACCAGAATGTTAAATACTTTAAGTCAATTTCACTGCCTGTATGTTTTATTCAACACTTCTTTAGCCTGTGATAAACCCTCAAATCAAGCAATTTGGTTCCTCAAACTATAAACATCCTCAATTCAATCAATTTCATATACTAGATTGAAAAAATAAGTGTTAATATGTACTAGTTTTTGCAAACAGTTTAAAATAGAGAAACTGTCTTTAACCATTAAATTAAGCCTATTAATAATATATAGTATGGATTAAAACTACAATTTATAGGGGCTGGCCCGTGGCTCACTTGGATCCCTTGCCTTTATGATTATAGATATCATTCTTTGTGGACATCAGGCTTAGCTTAATCTAGAAAATGTCACAGAAAATAAGTACAAATTTTATATATCTTTTTGGCTTTATATTCATCATCAGGTATTGTAGAGCACAAAAATCAATAGTTCTTTCCATATTGAAGGCTATATACCAGGGCTGGCCCGTGGCTCACTTGGAAGTGTGGTGCTGATAACACCAAGGCCACGGGTTCGGATCCCATATAGGGATGGCTGGTTGGCTCACTTGGGTGAGCGTGGTGCTGACAACACCAAGTCAATGGTTAAGATCCCCTTACCGGCCATCTTTTTAAAAAAACAAAAAAAAAACTATGATTTATATCTAAGGACAAACTGTCATAGCACTCTGTACATAACTCTACAGCATCTCTCACACTAGATTAAAGCTATTTTTAAATTTGTCTGTCTCTCTTCCACTACACTAGAATACCTCAAGAGCAGATATACGAATTCAGACATCTTTAGAAAGTACTTAGTAAAAATTTTTTTTAAACGAACCAACTCCTCTGGCTCAAAACCCTTTTACGTATCTTCACTGCATGTTGATTACTGTAGTTCAATATAGGAGCCTGAGTTCAAGGGCAAGGTCTAAGGTAAAGATAAAAATTTAGAAGTCATCAGCACATAAGTTTAAGGACTGAGGTACAGAACACTTCAACATTTAGAGGCTTGGAAGATGAGGAAGAACCAATAAAGAAAATTAAGACTAAGTAGCAAGACAAGTAGGAAAAAAATAAAAAAGACAACTGTGATATCCTGGAAGCTAAGTTAAAAAAAGAAAAAAAAGGTATTTCAAGGAGAAAGGCAAGATCAACTATGTCAAATATCACTTTAGGTCAAATAAGATGAAGACTGAGAACTAACATTGGGTCTAGCAGATTTCTAGTGTTCTCAGGAGCTGGGAGCCACAGCTTAGTAGGTAACCTAAGTCTGGGAATGAGGTGGCCAACAAACATAAGAATTCTAGTTGTGGAGAAGTATAAAGTTCAGGAAACTGATGGTGACAGAAGAGAAATTGGGTGGGGAAATAGCAATGATAGAGTTGGAAATTCTATAATAAACTATCTGTGGTGGGACTAGAAACTGAGAGGAAAGGGCAGAACTAAGATACTCAAATAGAGGCAGTGAAGTGCAGTGGAAAGGAAACAGGCTTTGGTATCAAATAGATCAAGGGTACAAGGGCAGGCTCTGTACAAGCTGGTTGACTCTTAAGAAAGCCATTTCCTCTTGCTGAGGACAATACTTCCCTCACAGAGCCAAAGGACCAAAATAAACAATACATATGGAAGCGCAATAAACAAATTATTTGTTCTTATAACCACCTACTCAGAGTACCAATAAGTACTGGAGAGTTAAACTGATTCCATTTCTTGCATCCTTTAGCATCAACAAAAAAACTGAGGCACATGAAGCCAAAAAGCCCATCGAAACTAATCTAAAGCAACACAATACTGAAATAATCATTTCAGACAAGGTTTTCAACAATTTTGTTAAATTGGACAATTGCAAAAAAGGAGACATGGCAATTTTAGCTCTCCTCCATTAAAATGATATATCATTTTTCAGCTCTCAAGTTGGTAGTCAAACTATTTATTTATTTATTTATTTATTTATTTATTTATTTAATTTAGCCCTGCCCCCCCCCCCCAAACAAATAATTTAAAAGGAACATGAATTTCTGTTCATTGGGGGCTGGCTGGTTATCTCAGTTATTTATTTATTTATTTATTTATTTATTTATTTATTTATTTATTTATTTATTTATTTTGTCTTTTTTCCGTGTCCGGCAACGGATCGCAACCCTCAGTGTCGCCCCCGTACCGGACAGCGACCGGCAACGGGATCGCAACCCTCGGTGTTGCCCCCGCGCCTCGCTCAGCCAGTGAGCGGGAACCGGTCTGTACGTGGGATCCGAACCCTTGACGGGAGCGCTGCCGCGCTTCCCAAGCGGCGCACTAGCGCAGTGCGCCTCCAGGCCGGCCCTAGACCATGGTACTGTAATAGCAAGGTGAAGGGTTGAGATCCCCATACCAGCCAGCTGCCAAAAAAAACCCCCAAAACAACTACAACAACAAAATTTCTGTTCATCTCTGAATGAAAGGCAAAGTTCTAATGATCTCTATTTTAAAAAAATTATTTTAAAACAATGATTCTCGGGCCGGCCCGGTGGCGCACTGGAGAGTGTGCTGCTTGGGAGCGCGGCGGCGCTCCCGCTGAGGGTTCGGATCCCATGTGGAGACCAGTTCCCGCTCACTGGCTGAGCACGGTGCGGGCGCAACACCGAGGGTTGTGATCCCGTTACCGGTCAGTAAAAAAGGACAAAAAGGAAAAAAAAAAAAAAACAGTGATTCTCAACTTTGGTTGGACATTGCAATCACCTAAGGAGCTCTAAAAAATACTGATGCCTGAGTCCCACCTCTCTTCCTACTATACGGGCCCTTGTACATATTATTCTCTCCACCTGTAATGCTGTCTACCAAGCCACTGACCCTTAAGATCTCCACTCATTCATCATTCCCTGAGAGAAACCTTAAACTAAGTCAGGTCTTTCTGTTAAACACTCTCATCTGTAGTACTGTGTATCTTCTAGATTCTCAGTCTATACAGTTTAAAGCACACACACACACACACACAAGTACAAGAGTACTTCAAAAAGTTCATGGAAGGATTCGTAATATCTTTCAATTCTATTTTTCAATGAACTTTTTGAAGTACCCTCATATATATAAATATATTAATATATGTGATCATATCATCACCACTCCCACCAGACTAAGCTCCTTGGAGTCAGATCCTGTATCTTCTTCATCTCTGAATCCCAAGCTGTACCAAGTCCAACTGATGTTTGTTAAACTAAATTTAAACCATTAGGTATAAGAAACATTAAGAAAAGCAAAATTTTATCATGTCTACAGTAGAGATCTCCTCATAGAACTTAATCTCCCATCCATTAGGCATTCAATTCAACAAAGGGGTATCCCTAGTTTCCCTGAAGTAATCCATTAGAAATGGTATGTTAAAATAGTTCAAAATATCTATACATTATCATCATAACAAGACTTATTATTATTTATCCAGGACCTACTACATGATTTGCATTTTACATATATAATTATTAATCTTCAGAAGAATTCTGTAAGGTAGAAATGATAACTATTTTACAAATAAGGAAATGGAAACTTAAAGAAGTTACATCACAGCATGCTCTGGATCATGAAGCAAGTAAGATGGGATTTTAATTAGGACTCTGACTCTAAAGCAAGACTTTCCACTATACAATGCCCTGCTTCACGAATGCGTTTCATTTGTTATTATATATTCATCTTTTTTTTTTTTCCTTTTTGTCTTTTTTTTACTGACCAGCAACGGGATCGCAACCCTCGGTGTTGCGCCCGCACCGCGCTCAGCCAGTGAGCGGGAACCGGTCTCCACATGGGATCCGAACCCTCGGAGGGAGTGCCGCCGCGCTCCCAAGCGTCGCACTCTCCAGTGCGCCACCGGGCCGGCCCTATATATTCATCTTAACAGAGACTTATAATACTCAGACATTGGTCAGCCTGACAAAATAACACATTTAAAAAGTCTAACCTTCAAATATCCTTCGCCTGTGAGGAATTCAGAGTAACCAGCATCAGTAGCCAGCAAACCTACAAACTGCATGCTGGGCCGTTGTTGTATAAAGGCTTCAACAGCTTTATCTGTCACATGCTTTCTTCCAGAAACATCCAGGGAGACAAGATTGGGTAGGATGTCCTTTTGTTCTAATAAGCGAAGAGCTATGTCTGATGTAAACTGTTTATCATCTGAGATATCAAGATGATTCAGATATTTTAGTTCCCGAACAACATCCAGTATCTGAGTAGTTGTCATTTTTAAACATTTCAAGTGGTGCATGGTTAGAGACTTGAGTCGATCTTTGCAGGCCAGCAGAGCAGTGATGTCTGTGATTGAGGTGTTAGAAATATCGAGGCTCTCTAATCTTGGCAAAGAGGCAACTTCAGCCAGGTCTTCATTGTAAAAGAGAACATTGGTGATGCTTAAAGCTCTAAGGCCAGAAAGCCTGCTGAAGCACCGCTCATAAGGATCCTCGAGGGAGAGAGTTAATGAGTTCAGCACTAGGCACTGGAGATTTTGCTGGATCCATTTGTTACTGCCAAGCCCACTAATAATGTCTGTAATCGTGATGTCAGCATTCACACCTGTGGCATCAAGTTCCACTAACTTGTGGTGGCAGAAGGCTTTCCGGAAAGCAACAGCAGAGATCTTTGCTTTGCGAATGCAAGCACGCTTTAAGCGCATCTGGTTGCCCCTAAAAATACCCACAGTTCCATCATTTAGTAGACCTGGAGAAAAACAAACAGTACTTTAACTTAAAAAAAAAACAGTAGAGAAAAATAGCTAAAATTTCCATATCAAACTTCATATTTCCAAAGCATTCTCATGTAACAGTCACTCATTTGATAATCACAGCAATTCAGTGAGGTGAGGATATTATTATCCACAATTTATAGATGAGTAAACTGGGGCTCAGAAAGTAGCTTTCCAAGATCACAGAGCTAGTAAGCGGCAGAATCAGGACGGTGGTAAACATTACTGATATCCACTAATACCTGGTTCTCCTCAACTTATTAGACACATAGAAAGCTACATCTCCCAGTACTTCCCGGAGTTAGATGGGGCCATGTGCCTAGTTCTGGCCAATGGGCTGTAGGCTAAAGTACGTAAGAGCCAGCACATGATTTTTCCATACTATCTTCTGTTATAATAAACAAGGAGGCTTCAAGTTCTAGGGAGTACAGCTTTATGAGGGTGCAGCCTCCTTGAGTCTGGATCCTAGGGTGACCATGGAGCAGAACCCTCTATGGACTTGCAGAATTTATATACCATGAGTGAGGTATAAACGTTGTGTTAAGCTATTTAATTTGTTACCAATGCATTTCTAGCCTATCCTTTAAATTCATTATAATACATTATTATACATACAAATACATATACACATAATATATTTAGCACATATATAATGCCTATAATTCATTATTAAGCCACTAGCCAGATTTGAAGTCTCAGTAAAAGGATCTAGCAGTTATAGTCCCTCCCTGTCAGATGAATGCAAATAAAGTAGATACAGTAACTACTTGAAGTCCCTTAGAGATCTACCTGTCTACCAACCAATAGTGCCACAAGTACATGATACTTTGGAGCCACATCTCAGCAATATCACCCATAATCTAATCAGCATTTACTGTGAAAGAAGTAACAGTTCCGCCAATAATAGGAAGTCTAAGAACAGTATGGGGTGAACGAGCAGTTGGGGCCAGGTAAATAAACAGCCTGAAGTCAAGAGACTCTAAGTGGTACCTTAGCTGGCCCACACTAAAGATGTAGATCAGGCTGCCAACCAGCCACCCTTAAATTAGAAATAAAGTGTTTTTCAAAGGGAGCACTATTCCTAATGGAGCTTGCAGACTTAATTATCATTAAACAGTTAAAATCAAGGAAAACCTTTACAAAATCTGCTATACTGGACAAAAAGGACTAATTATGTATTAAGAACCCTATTATTCTAGAGCTATGCTGTCTATTACAGTAGCCACTAGCCACACACAGCTATTGAGCACTTAAAAAGCAGCTAGTACAAACTGAGGTAAGCTATAAGTGTAAAATATACACCAGATTTTGAAGACTTAACAGAAAAAAAAGTAAAATATCTCAATAATATTTTATATTGATGTTGATAATATTTTGGATATATTGGGTTAAATTAAAATTATTAAAGTTAGTTTCACCTGTTCCTTTTTCCATTTTTAATGTGGCCACTAGTAAATTTAAAATCATATTTTTATTGGACAGTGCTGTTCTAGAGGCAGCCTTTCAGACTACCTGAATTCTATCTTAGGGGAGTAAATTTCACGGTGGAGTTCCATCCATTAATCAGTGATTAAATAATTACTGTATGTCAAGCACTACTAAATGTTGTAAATACAAAGAAAAAAGATATGCCCCTATACTCAAAGAATTCATAATTCTATAAAGTAAAAAAGACACAAACAACCATAACAAAATGAGATATATGGTATACCAGTGCCCAATATAAAGTACCATGAAAGCAAAGAAAAGGAAGTAATCCATCATGACTGGAGATCTGAGCCAATGGAAGAAGTGATCTTGTATTAAGGCCTTCAAAGATGATGGAAGAATTCAAAGATGTCCAAAGAAGATGAGAGATATTAAAGTCAGAATATATAGGATAAACAAAGTCTTAAAGATGTGATAGAACATCACATCGCTGGAAAATGGCAAGTAGTTCTACATTATTTGAACATAAGAAACAGCTAAAGTCATAAGCTGTTTCTCTGGTAAAGAGGGGAACAAGAACATAGGTAAAGACTTAGATGTGAGTGAGAATGAGGTGCATTTCTGGGGATATAAATATGCAAATGGAGAGACAAGAAATGAGGCTGGGAAGATGAGCTGGGGCTAGACCACTCTGAAAGGTAAAGAGAAGAAAGCAGATCAGCCAGGGACCTTGGAACCCAAGAAACACCATGGTGGAGTTCCTGGGTTTTTTCCTAGTCATATATCCCAGATCTAAAGTTGAAAAAGCCAGCAACACAGAAACACCAATGAGCACAGGATGAAAAAAGCCCCCCAAAAATCTGCTCACTTTTGTCAAATTACCAGGAAAGGCACAGCCTAGCAAGATGGGAAACTTTTAGATAGTAACTGCTCTACTTCAGCCAAACACCACAGAAAAAACTGTGACCCCACTCCCACCCATGTCATTAAATGCCAAGAGGAACATAGATTTCCACCCTCACCAGTCTGTAACTATTTGCCCAAATCTACCCACAAGAGAAGTGGTAGAGAAGGCTGAGTAGGGGGCCAGAACTTTCATTCCCACCTGGTGGTAAGAACGAGAACCACCTCCTACCCTATTATGTCCAGTGGGGAGCCAGGACTTTCACACACATCTGGCAGTAATGAGGCTCTCTGTGCCCTCCCTGCTGACACGGCATCATAGGGAGCCTAGTGGAAAGTCAGGACTTTCACAATGCACAACAGGAATGACAAATGCCAACAGTGTCAACTGAGAAGCAGAAATGGCACACTCATACCCCTCTCAGCTAGGAATGTATCAGTAGAGTCCTAGTGGAGAGCCAGAATTCCAACCCCTACAGAGCAGTAATGAGGAGTCCCCCACCTTGTGTGTTTCACAGAAGCCAAGTACAGAACATCTATCCCAATCTGGCAGTAATGAGGCAGTGCTCCTGCCTTCCAGGGCTGGAGTGGGATCAGAGACACAAACTAAAAGAAAAGAGTCTCATAATATAATACCCAAAATGTCCTGGTTTTAATAAAAAAAAAATCACTTATTACTGGTAAGGTTAGCTCAGTTAGTTAGAACGCGGTGTCGACAATACCAAGGTCAAACATTCAGATCCCCCATACTGGCCAGCTACCAAAAAACAAGGCAAGGATGTCTGCTCTCACCACTCTTTTTCAACTTGGGGCTGGAAGTTCTACGCAGTGCAATAAGGCTAGAAAAGGAAATAAAAGACATAATTCAGATCCCCCATACTGGCCAGCTACCAAAAAACAAGGCAAGGATGTCTGCTCTCACCACTTTTTTTCAACTTGGGGCTGGAAGTTCTACGCAGTGCAATAAGGCTAGAAAAGGAAATAAAAGACATACAAATAAGAAAGGAAGAAAAAAAGTCTGTATTTGCCGATTACATGAATATCTGTAGATGCAGAAAAAGCACTTGACAAAATTCAATAACCATTTATGACAAAATAAAAATCTCAAGGACTCTACCAAAAATCCACAACTGCTATCACTAATAAGTAAGTTCAGCATGGTTGCAGGATACAAGATAAACATACAAAATCAATTGTGTTTTTATATACTAGCAATGAAAATATGGACACCAAAATTCAAAATACAATAACATTTACAGCCACTCAAAAGGAATTAATATACTTAGGTGTAAGTATAGTAAAATGGGACTTGTATGTTGAAAACCATAAAACACTGATGAAATTAATCAAAGGATATCTAAATAAGTAGAAAAACATAACATATTCATGGATTAGAAGACTTGGGGCCGGCCTGTGGCTCACTCGGGAGAGTGCGGTGCTGATAACACCAAGGCCACGGGTTCGGATCCCATATAGGGATGGGCCGGTTCGCTCACTGTCTGAGCGTGGTGCTGACAACACCAAGTCAAGGGTTAAGATCCCCTTACCAGTCATCTTTTTAAAAAAAAATAAAGAAGTCTCAACATTGACAAAAGATGCCAATTTTCCTCAAATTGATATACAGGTTTAATGTATTTCCTATAAAAATCAAAGTAAGATTTTTTTAATAGATATATTATAAAATTCACAGAAAGGTAAAAGAACTAGAATAGCTAAAAAAAATTTTGAAAAAGAACAAAGTGAGAGGAATCACTCTAACCAATGTCAAGAATGATTATATAACTACCATAATCAAGACTGTGTGGTACTGGAGAGGGGACAGGCACATAGATCAATGGAACAGAATAGAGGATCTTGAAATAAATCCATACAAATGCACCCAACTGATTTTTGACAAAAATACAAAAGCAATTGAAATGGAGAAAAAAATAGCTTTTCAACAAATGGGTGCTAGAACAATTAGACATCCACAGGTAAAACAATGAAACATACCTAAGTCTTCTACCTTATACAAAAATTAACTAAATATGAATCATAAACTTTCATGTACAATGTAAAGCTATAAACTTTTAGGAAAAAATAGAAGAAGACTAGCCAGTCAGCTCAGTTATTTAGAGTGCAGTGCTATAACACCAAGGTTAAGGGTTCAGATCCCCCTACTGGCCAGCTGCCAAAAAAAAGAAATAAACAGAAGAAAATCTTTGAGATATAAGGCTAGGCAAAGGGATCTTATACTTGATACAAAAAACATAATCCACAAGAGGAAAAACTGATAACTTGAACTTCACCAAAATTAAAAACTTCTGCTTTGCAAAAGATCTTTCTGGGAGGATGAAAAAGAAAGCCACAGAGTGGAAGAAAAGCAAACCACATATCTGACAAAGGACTAGTATCAAGAAAACATCAAGAACTCTCAAAAGTCAATAGGTTAAAAATAGCAATCCAATCAGAAAACTGGCAAAAGACATGAACAAACATTTCATCAAATAAGCCAATGTAAATATATGTTCAACATCATGAGCCATTAGGGAAATGCAAATTAAAATAACTTATCAGAATAACTCAAAAAATAGTAATAACACTGTAGTGGATTGAATTATGTAGCCCCAAAACTCCCTGAAACTTGAACTGTGTCCTCCAAGTTTTATGTATTAGACACTTAGCCCCCATTGTGACTGTTAAGAGGGTGGGAAAACCTATTACGGTAATTGAAAGGTGGAAGCTTGAAGAGGTGATTGGACTGCAGGACTGTGCAGTAGTGAATGGATTAAAAAGGGTGGACACCAGTGTGGTTCTGAGAGCTTTAAAAGAGGAGAGTCTATCTTCCTCTCTCTCTCTGCTTCCATGATCTCGCAATGTTAGACCACTGGGTCACTGTCGCCACCACCAGATGGACTTCGGACTTCCCAGACTTAGAAACTGTAAGCGATAAATTTTGTTTTTCTTTGTAAATTACCCAGTTTCAGATATTTTGTTATAAGCAACAAAAATGGACTAATACAAACACCAAATGCTGGGAAAGATGTGAAGAAACTGGGTCACACATACATTGCTGGTGTGAGTACAAAACAGTATTCCCACTCTGGAAAACAGTTTGGCAGTTTCATAAAAGCTGAATATGCTAATACTGTACAAACTAGCAATTGCACTCCTGGGCATTTGTCCCAGAGAAATTAAAACTTATGTTCACGCAAAACCTGTAAATGAATGATTATACCAGCTTTACTTATAATAGCTAAAAACTGGAAACAACCAGATGTCCTTCAGTGAATGAATATACTCTATACCGCAAAATACTATTCAGCAATAAAAAGAAATGAACTATATACACAACAATGACTCTCCAGGGCCGAGCCCGTGGCGCACTCGGGAGAGTGCGGCGCTGGGAGCGCGGCAGCACTCCCACCGCGGGGTTGGATCCTGTATAGGGATGACAGGTGCACTCACTGGCTGAGCGCGGTGCGGCCGGTCCCAAAAAGGACAAAAAAAAAAAAAAAAAAAAAAAAAAAACACCCC
>NW_007726117.1:1532876-1544006 GCF_000696425.1 Galeopterus variegatus | reverse complement strand
AAAAAGGAAAAAAAAAAAAAAAAAAAAAAAAAAAAGACTCTCCAGAGACTTATGCTGAGTCAAAAAAGCCATACCGAAAGTTTTTATAATTCTGTTTATATATGAATGATTCCATTTATATATCCTTCTTGAAATGGCAAAATTATAGATATAGTGAACAGAAATAGTTGCCAGGGGTTTAAGAGAGTGTGGGGGCAGGAGAGAAGAGAGTGTGAGGGCAGGAGAGAAGTGAGTGTGGCTATAAAAGGGAAATGAGGTATCCTTGTAGAGATGGAAATCTTGACTGTATCAACGTCAATATTCTGGTTGCAATACTGTAGTATAGTTTTGCAAGATGTTACCATTAGAGGAACAGGATCTGTCTGTATTATTATTATTATTATTTTTTCCTTTTTGTCTTTTTTACTGACCGGTAACGGGATCGCAACCCTCAGTGTTGCGCCCGTACCGGGGACCGGCAACAGGATCGCAACCCTCGGTGTTGCGCCCGCACCGCGCTCAGCCAGTGAGCGGGAACCGGTCTCCACATGGGATCCGAACCCTCGGCGGGAGCGCCGCCGCGCTCCCAAGTGGCGCACTCTCCAGTGCGCCACCGGGTCAGCCCAATGTCTGTATTATTTCTTACAATTGCATGTAAATCTACAATTGTCTCAAAATAAAAAGTTTAATTAAAAAATCACTCCGGGGCTGGCTGGTTAGCTCAGTTGGTTAAAGTGTGGTGTTATAACACCAAAATCAAGGGTTTGGATTCCTATACTGGCCAGCGGCAAAAAAAAAGAAAGGGAGAAAGGGAGAAAGGGAGGAAGGGAGGAAGGGAAGAAAGGAAGAAGGGAGGAAGGAAGAAAATCACTAAGAAATATTTGAAAGTATGTCGACATGGAGTTATGGTAATTCTATCTGATGGCTTCAATTTTCTTGCAAAGAGTAAATGGTAGAAAGTCTGAAAAGAGCAAAGAAAATCTGAAACTATTGTTAGGAGCACTGGATAATTGACCAGGGAAATACTCAAGAATTCCTGGGCAATGCTGAGGGGCCCCATCTTTATATTACTGACCTGCTTCCTTCTCATTATTCAGGTCTCAACTCAGCATCACCTTCTTAGAGGTTTCTCTGACCACCCAAGCTAAACAGATCCCTTCTTTTATTATGCCTCCTGAGATAAAAGGTTTTTTTCCCTCAGAGACCCTATCACAAGTTGTAATTCTATATTTGTTTGTTTACTTCTTAATTATTTCTTCCACTGGACTATATGCTCCATGAGCAGGATTCATGTTGTGTTTAATATTACACACTCAACACCTAACATAGTGCCTGACACACAATGGGTGTTAATTAATTTCCTCTCCGGAGCTTCTTCTAATACATTATTTTACTTCTACAGGCCTCTTCTGCACCCACAGATAACTCATTTCACACACACATTGGAGATCTTCTGTTAAGGACCTTTGAAAAACCAAAAATGGAAAGAGACCCTGGGTTAAGATCAATGTTTTCCTTGTTTACGCCACAAAATAAATGTACACATATTTCAAAATGTTAGTTTTGTTTTATACAGCCTCAGACTCTTTAGTTAATTAAGACAGATTTTAATCTTATAGTGATTATCACAGTGCCTTACAAAATTTTATATTATACATATACATTTGGAAAAATGGGTTATTCCTGGCCTCTCTGGGTCAGTCTACATTAAGAGAATTTCTTTAATAACTAAGTTTAAGTGTCTACATTTGACAGTAATAGAATTAAAAGAGCAGGGAGTTTAAAAAAAGGAAAAGAGCATGAGTTCTATAAACCAGTCCTGGGTTTGAGCCCTGGTTCCAACATTTATTTGCTGTTTGACAGTGGACAAGTTACTCCACAAGCCTAAGTCCTTATCTGTAAAATGTGAATAATTATATCTCTCTGACAGGGATTGCAGTGAAGATTAAATAAGATGATATACATAAGCATTTTGCAAACTGAAATACTACACAAATGCCCTTTACTATATTTGAAGGAAATCTTTCTAGGTATCTTATCCTTCCTTCAAAAATAAACATACCAAAGAATCATTTAGCTTTTTTCATGACCAATAATTATTGTACTTGCTACAATGTGTTTATGCTAAATCATCCTTTAATGTCCTACTAACCACTTGTATTTTTAGTTGGCAGCCTGTCCCCTTCAGATTTGCAGGGTTTTTTTTCTTTTTTTTTTTGGTACAGCAATCTGAACCCTTGGCCTTGGTGTTATAACACTGAGCTCTAACAAAGTTAGCTAACCAGCCAGCCCTAGATTTGCAGTTATTAACTTGCTATGGTAGAGAACCAAGGTAATTAGACTGTATATATTTAAAAAACAATATGCTGTAAATGGCAAGTCAATGGCTTCTTTCAAAGAGTAAAGTATAGAAGCCTAAATAGAAGAATTTTGCCCCAAAGCTTTTTTTATTTCTTTCTGGTTTAAGTTATAGACAGCTGAGGTGAGCAACAACGTGACCTACCGATGACTGGGGTAATAGTCTGAGGATATAAACTTTCAATCACCTAGAAAGTCTATTTGGCTGTTGAAGGAAGCAATTTGTAATGTTTTAAAAGATATTACTCTTCCCAGTTTAATCTCAAATTAGAATGCTGAACATGTCAAGGTTTATAAACTTGATTACGTAGACAGTATGACACAGAGATATTATTATTAGATGAAAAAATTCTTATTCTGATTTCTAGCTCTTATACCCACATTTCCTGGAAAAATTTTAGCACCAAAACACAGACACAATGAGCAAAGATTATGAAGAGAATCACAGACCCCAATAAGTAAAACTCTTTTTAGCATCAGACTTATTTTAATAAAGACTGCTACCAACATCATTAATCCTTCGAATTGGTTGAATAAGCAAAAAATTCTGAATGTAAATGTCAAGCACTTTTAAAATTCAATATGCTATTAAAAAAAGTATTCTATTACCAATTTTAAAAGAATTCATAGAGCATCTTTTGCCCATTTTATTATGAAAATTTTCAAACACAGAAAAATTTATCAAGTAACTTTTTAAAAAACTGTAACAAGGGGCCAGCCCGTGGCTCACTCGGTAGAGTGCGGTGCTAATAACACCAAGGCCCCGGGTTCGGATCCCACATAGGGATGGCCGGTTCGCTCACTGGCTGAGCGTGGTGCTGACACCACCAAGTCAAGGGTTAAGATCCCCTTACCGGTCATCTTTTAAAAAAAAAAAATTGTAACAAGAATTGGCAACATGTTCTTTTGCATATTCTCAGCAGTATCCACTCTTGATTGGTTGAAGATGAATACGATTTTTTTACAAAGAGATTAAATAACTGAGAACCTTTTTTGGTGAATAAGGCAGGTCACCACATTGGGGTAACACAAATAGGAGAAGCAAGTTACTACTCTGATGCTCAGTTTTCTTTTTTTTTTTGGAGGCTGGCTGGTACTCAGTTTTTTTTACCTGAAGGCAGTTTGAAAAGAGGAGGTAAAAAATACATTCTGATCAAGCATATAGTCTCTCCAAGACATCACTCCAAAGGACAGTTATTTAGTTATGCTTACTTAAAAACCACTTCCATTATTTTATCCATATAATGCATGTGCCGCAGTGCCTGACATATAATAATGAGCATTCAATAAATGCTAGCTGCTATTATTAGCTATCAGTAGTTATATTTCAAAAGGACCACTGAATCTGGCAAAGTTAAAACTTTAGTTAACACTCATTCTTTTGATTTATAAGACCATTTTTTAAATTGAATATGCTGCACATAATCATTAAATTGAGATTACAAAGAAATGTTAGCACTGGCATAATCTCTTAAATTGTTCTGCAGCTTTATAAGGGATCTTTACTTTTAACGTATACAGTACTTAACTAAAATTTACCCTAGTTCCCATGGCAGGTAGGAAAAGTTCAAAGACACCGAGGACTCGAGCAACTTAGTGAAAACCAAGGAGTATAGCTTTTTCTTTCCTAAATTATTCTAAAATGCCTCTATTACAGCCTTTCTTCCCACCCTTCCTTGGAATGCATTATCTGCAGTCATGCTTAATAGTTTTATATACATATTTAAAGTCACAGCAAAAGTGTAAACAATTATCTGGCATCTAGGAGCACGGATACCTCTAACATAGGTGTAAGAAGGACATGTGGCACAGTGGGAAGAGCATATATTTAGAATTGAACATACTTGCACATGAACCAGGACTTCACCATTTACTAGCAATGTGACCCTCAGCAAGTACTTCTCTGAACCTCAGTTTCCTTATCTGTATATAAATGGGGATAATAATAGCTACTTTATAGAGTTTTTGAGAAAATTCCATGAAAACATATATAAAATGATTGACACATAACAAGCAACCAATAAATGATAACTATTATTATTGCCAAATTTTCTTTCTATTTTATTTCTGTGGACAAATCATCTTCCCTACTTGTAAGAATTTATAAACCCTAAAGATATATAGACATTTCAACTTAAAATGTAAATAGAAGTAACAAAAATACTCAATATATTTAACCAGAATTTCACAGATAAAACTTTCCCAATTTATTTTCAGAATTTGTTTTTGTAAACAGAAGTACTAAGTTAGCTGAGACTTCCCACTTCAAAGGTCAAAAGCAGAAACGAGGTTTTTTTTGTCCTTTTTGAGACCTGCCATACCGCGCTCAGCCAGTGAGCGCTGTGAGCGCACCGATCATCCCTATATAGGATCCGAACCCGCAGCGAGGGCGCTGCTGCGCTCTCAGCGCTGCACTCTCCCGAGTGCACCACGGGCTCGGCCCAGAAACGAGTTTTTCCATAACAGTATTAATCCTCCCACTGTCAAATAAAAGGCATTATAAATGGACTTCTAAGATGGCAGACTTCTAAGATGGATATTTTGTGAGTTAGAGAAGTTATTTCTGACATAAGAATGGCTTCTCAAAGCAAAAAAAAAAAAAAGTTTGCCAAAATTAGGGAAGAAAAATGCTTATTTTAAATTACACAGTAAGGGGCTGGCCCGTGTGCGCTTGGGAGCGCGGCGGCCCTCCCGCCGAGGGTTCGGATCCCACATGCAGACCGGCCGCTCACTGGCTGAGCAAGGTGCGGGCGCAACACTGAGGGTTGCGATCCCGTTGCCGTTGCCGGTCCCGGTCCGGTACGGTACGGGCACGACACTGAGGGTTGTGATCCGTTGCCGGTCATGAAAAAAGACAAAAAAATAAAATAAAATAAAATAAATAAATAAATTACACAGTAAGAGACATGATAGGTAAAAATAAATTAATTCCTTTTTCTGGAATCAGGCTCATCTGGCCTTTTCTGTTATTTCTAAGAAAATAATTAAATGGACATAAGAGCAGTTCAAAATACAATGCCAATTAACAGCACATAATTTTTATTTCCTCTGTTTATTTTTTACCATGAAAAGCCATGGTCTGAAGCAGTCGATCAGCCACCTCCTGTGGGAATACTCCAGGTTCCTGCAGACACAGTGTTCCATCTTGTCTTGCTGAACAGAACTTCTCAAGGTGAGTAGTCAGGAAATTCAAGCAGATATCAAGTAAGGAATAGGGAGATGCCTCCTCCTTGGAGCCCAGGAAGAAACACAAAGGGAACATAAAAGTCAACAAGTTAGTTTCTAGAAAAGCAGAGAATAAAACATTCATTTACTTATTCATCAAGTGTTTATTCAATGTCTATCATATGACAGATACTGTGTAAGGCGATAGGAATATAATATGTGATTCATGTTCTCAAGAAGCAAGAGAAAACAGACACAGAAACAAACATTTACATACAGTCTCTTAAGTAAGGAAATAAATACCAAAAAGTCTGGATGGCAGTTACTCTTGGAGGGGGAAGGGGTTGTGTTTGAAGGGATACAGGGAAGGCTTCTGGGATGACTGGTAAGGATTTTATCTCTTTTCATGGGTAATAGTTACAAAGGTCTTCATTTGCCTTACAACAATTTGTTAGGCTACATATTTTTTTATGTCTTCTTTATTTGTGTATTTTAACAATAGATTTGTATTATTTTAACAAAAGATTTTTAAAAATCAGTAAATAGAGAAACTGAGAGGCCTAGGTTACACATTAAATGGCAAAACAAGTCATTAGACTTGTAGTTTAGTCATCTTATTTTATTATTTTACTACTGAAGTATTATAATTAAATACCTGTTATATGCCAAGCATTGTGTAGGCACTTAACAGATATCTTTAACAATAAAAATTAATGTTTACTGACCGCTTGCTATGTACTAATCATTATTCTTAGCATTTAATATGTGTTGATCTTCACAAAAATTCTATGAGGTAGATGTTATCATTTCCCCCATTTTACAGATAAAGAAACTGGAGCACAGAAATGTGAAGTAAGGTGTCTAGGTACACACAGCTAGTAACGATTCAAGCCAAGGAAGTCTAGCTTCAGAGCCTGCGTCTTCATCAACACCAGTATACTATCTTTTTAACTTTATATACCAATTTCAAATATACTATTTCACACCTAATACTCAAAGCAGGTCTGTGACTTGAATAAGGATAGTCACCCCCATTCAAAGAGGAAGGACAGACAGGTTTTATATCTAGCCAGTGACAGAACTAGAGCTGTACTCCGTTTATCTGAGATCTACTACAGAACTCATACTGCCAACTATGATTCCCCAAATCCCAGTAATTTAAACAAATACAGAAGTATTGAGAAGTGTTTCCTAAAAAAAAAAAAAAAAAAAAAAGGGGGGCGGGCCGGGGGGCGGACTGAAGAGTGGGCCGCTTGGGAAGCGCGGCGGCGCTCCCGGCCGAGGGTTCGGATCCCGCATACAGACCGGCTCCCGCTCACTGGCTGAGCGAGGCGCGGGAGCAACGCCGAGGCTTGCGATCCCGTTGCCGGTCCCCGGTCCGGTACGGGGGCAACCCTGAGGGTTGTGCTCCGTTGCCGGACACGGAAAAAAGGCCAAAAAAAAAAAAAAAAAGGGGGGCGGGCCGGGGGGCGGACTGAAGAGTGGGCCGCTTGGGAAGCGCGGCGGCGCTCCCGGCCGAGGGTTCGGATCCCGCATACAGACCGGCTCCCGCTCACTGGCTGAGCGAGGCGCGGGAGCAACGCCGAGGCTTGCGATCCCGTTGCCGGTCCCCGGTCCGGTACGGGGGCAACCCTGAGGGTTGTGCTCCGTTGCCGGACACGGAAAAAAGGCCAAAAAAAAAAAAAAAAAAAAAAAAAAAAAAAAAAAAAAAAAGAAGTGTTTCCTACTTTATTTTTAAACAATAGCAGCAGCACAGGAAGACTAACAAAGAAGGATAAAACAGAAGCTGGAATTAGATGTCTGTACAATTCCTCTCTTGGAAGTCCCTGCTTAGAGAGGTTTTTCCTGTTGCTAACTAGACACATCCCAGGCAGAGTAAAAACAAAGCTCATACTGAAAAAGCAGGAGAGAGATGAGGTCAAGTCTGACTTAATTTGGATCACAAGGTAATCCACACAGTTCAAAGACTAAATGACTTATAGGAAGAACAGGAAAGGTCTCCTTAATTAATTAAAGTAGCTTCTACTCCATCTGGCCCAACAGGAAAGGTCTCCTTAATTAATTAAAGTAGCTTCTACTCCATCTGGCCCAACAGGAAAGGTCTCCTTAATTAATTAAAGTAGCTTCTACTCCATCTGGCCCAACAGGAAAGGTCTCCTTAATTAATTAAAGTAGCTTCTACTCCATCTGGCCCAACCCAGCTGTAATGCATAGCCCTTATCCCCTCACTCCCCTTCTAAAAAAATTTCAGACTCTGTATCATCTGTAACCACAGTTTTCATGCTGGAAGCACGTACAAGGGTTCCCCAGTAGAGATATGCGAGGGCACTAAAGCTACAGGATGAATGTGGTACATCTTCTTAGAATATAAACAAACTTAAATATTATTTGAGGGGATAAGAGTATGTGAGCTGAGGGAAGGGAAGTTATGTAACCAGTAAATAACTCGATATTTTTGTATTGAAAAAAAAATGTAGTAGAAGACAGATGTCACACAAACTTTAAGATAAAACACAAGATTACGAAGAAATTCCTGTTTGTAACACTGGTTTCAAGTAATTCCCTTCCCTATCCCAAAAGAAGTTTAGTTTCCTCTGTTGTTAGAAATAAAAGTTAGAAAAACAGAGACCTTTTATTTATTTATTTTTTTATTTTTTTGTCTTTTTCCGTGTCCGGCAACGGATCGCAACCCTCAGTGTTGCCCCCGTACCGGACCGGGGACCGGCAACGGGATCGCAAGCCTTGGCGTTGCTCCTGCGCCTCGCTCAGCCAGTGAGCGGGAGCCGGTCTGTATGTGGGATCCGAACCCTCGGACGGGAGCGCCGCCGCGCTTCCCAAGTGGCGCACTATCCAGTGCGCCACCGGGCCGGCCCATAATAAATTAATCTTGAATGACTTTCTCATATTATGTTTTGATAATATGTGTTTTGTTTTTTGCTGTATGTGTCTTGGGGAGTTATATATGATGAGGATCTACATCATTGATATATTCTCACATATGAGGAAGATTTCATCTCATTCCAACCACTTTAAAAAGACCCAATACTGGGCTGGCCCAGTGGCGCACTGGATAAGTGCGCCTCTTGGGAAGCGCGGCGGCACTCCCGTCCGAGGGCTCGGATCCCACATACAGACCGGTTCCCGCTCACTGGCTGAGCGAGGCGCAGGAAGCAGCGCCAAGGGTTGCGATCCCGTTGCCGGTCCCTGGTCCGGTACGGGGGCAAAACTGAGGGTTGCGATCCATTGCCGGACACGGAAAAAGACAAAAAAAAAAAAAAAAAAGAAAAACAGAGACCTATAGAATAAAGTGTAAACATGTTAGCAAGGTATTCAAAATGTTTCACTAACTAGCTCCACCCTCCCTTTCTAGCCTCATTTCCCAATATTCCCTTCTCCCAGCAAACAGCTGCCAGATACACTGAGTATTCCTTAATGCAGCCTAGCACTTAAATGTTCCCTAAGCACTGTAATAGACATTTTCACACCTCTGAGCCTTTGTTTAGATTAGCCATTTAATGGCAAAAATCTCATTCATCCTTCAAAATTCAATCAAATTCAATCAAAGCTCACTAGTTCCATGATACCTTTCCGAATTTGTAAGGTAGAATTCATTTTACTCTCAGCACCTGAAAAATTAAATTGTACCACTGACAATATCTATTTTGTACTGAATGAGAACTGCATGGTGCCAGGCACTAATGTTCATTTGTAATCTTCAAAACAACTTTGTTTTGAACCAAGTGGGTAAAGTAAGTCACAGAAAGATTAATTTTCATATCAAAGATAAAACAGCCAGCAGATGGCAGAGCAAGAATAAAAATCACAACAGCTATTTTTTATGAAGCACTTACTATGAATCAGGTCCTGGTGCACAGCTCTTTAGATAAATGAGCTCTTTCAATTTCTATATCCTGGGCCAAGCACAATTATAATATGCATTTTGAAGATGAGGAAACTGGCTTAGGTTAAATATCTTCCTTATATTTACATGGCCAGCATGTTGCTAAACTGGGACTCCAACATGAAGTCAAAGCTGACATTTTTAAGCTCTTAACTGCTCTACTAATATTATAATCATAATTATTGAGCAGTTATATGCTAATATAAGCTATGTACTATATATATATATATATATATATATATATATATACACACTGTGCTTTACATACATAATTTCATTTACTTCTCATAAGAATTCTATTAATTAAATTGCATCAGTATAAAATATATTCTTATTCTACAGATAAGGACACTGAGGTAACAGAGCTAATAACTCAGGATTAGACCCAAGCAATTGGACTTTAGAATTAAGTCTATGCTTTTATCACTACATATGCTGCCCTTTATATTTAATTCCAAAGCTAGTTTTCTTTTATAATTCCATGTTACACTATAGTTATTTATGACAGTATCTGTCTCACCCACTCAACCATGGGCTTCTTCAAGTTCAAGGAACTTAATATCTTCCTTTATCCCTAGAACCCAGCACAGTCTCTGATATTTACCTTCTCTAAGAAAGAAAGAAAAAAAAAAAAAAAAAAGAGTTCAAGTTAGGAGTGGTAAAGGGACTTGCCCAGTGTCATGATATTCTAAGAAGTAAGGCCAAGATATAAACCCAGATCTCTTGATTATGAAGTCCATACTTTTTCTAATACACCATATAATCTCTCTGACAGAACAATTATTAGTCTGGCATTGATATAAATACTAAAAAACAATTTGGGAACCAATTTGTTACAGTGTGGATTAGAGGCAATGAAAATAGGGGGTAAAAAAAGTGAAAAATATTTTGCCGGAAGAATTGAGAAACTGTAGTAAGAAACCAAATAGGAAACAGGTGCTGATTTTTTCTGAATCCCAGAACCTAGCACAATCTTGACACCCTAGTAGACAGGCAAGAGTTCTTTAAAAGATCAACCAGGCTGGCTGGTCAGCTCAGCTAGTTAGAGTGTGGTTTATTAACAACAAGATCAAGGGTTCAAATTCCCACACAGGCCAGCTGCCAAAAAAGAAAAAGGAAGATCGACCAACATTCATATAGCGTACTTTTTAAAAAAAAATTTCATTAGCATATTCATTGTTACAAATCATCCTTATTCTTTATGCCCCTTATCCAATCTCCCCCTTCTCCCTCCCCACCCTCCCCTCCCCCCACTAATAACCATAGATTTGTTCTCTTCATCTGATAGATTAACTGTTCCTCTGTTAGTTTGTTGCCTAGATGATCTGTCCAGTACTGACACAGGTGTGATCAAGTCCTCCCCTATTATCATAATCAGATGCTTCCTCTATTACTCTGGAGTATGCTTTGTGGAGAGAAAGGACCTCCTTTTTTTTTTTTTTTGGTCGCCACTGGTGCCTCTCCTTGTGTCAATGCAGTTGAGAGTCTGGTGTGCCATCTGCACGGTGGCTGTGACTGCTGCTATAGAGACTAGCCACTTTTGTGGCAGCCATGGCAAGTGCAGTGGCTATGGTGGGCTACCTATGTGAAAATGGTGTTTTTGGTGTGCTCTTTACCTGGTTGCAGCTGGGTTCATCTTCCCCTGGCTCCCTGCCTGGGACCCCAGAGGGGCCCAGGGCAGTGGCGGCAGCTTGCCTAGTTGCAGCTGGGTTCATCTTCCCCTGGCT
>NW_007726117.1:1530469-1532659 GCF_000696425.1 Galeopterus variegatus | reverse complement strand
GGTCGCCACTGGTGCCTCTCCTTGTGTCAATGCAGTTGAGAGTCTGGTGTGCCATCTGCACAGGGGCTGTGACTGCTGCTATAGAGACTAGCCACTTTTGTGGTAGCCATGGCAAGTGCAGTGGCTATGGTGGGCTACCTATGTGAAAATGGTGTTTTTGGTGTGCTCTTTACCTGGTTGCAGCTGGGTTCATCTTCCCCTGGCTCCCTGCCTGGGACCCCAGAGGGGCCCAGGGCAGTGGCGGCAGCTTGCCTAGTTGCAGCTGGGTTCGGTTTCCCCGGGCCCCAGGCATACTTTTGACACACATTACCTTATTTAAGCCTCACAACAGTCTTGTGGAGCTGCTATAATAGACACCATTTGGTATATGAGGATACTGGAGCTCAGAAAGAATAATGTACCCAAATTCATCTACTTAGAATGTGGCAGAATTGGGCCTTGAACCAAAGTCTTTACTGCCAAATACCATGCCCTTTCTTTTGCCCATAAGGCCCCACTTGGGTGAAGGAGGGAAAGAGTGGAGAGAAGGGAAGTTGAGACAAAAAATAAATCCAAAATTTAAAATAGCCATTAGCCAGGAAAAAGTGTGTGTGTGTGTGTGTGTGTGTGTGTGTGTGTGTGTGTGTGTGTGTGTGAAGAAAGAGGCCACAATAAAGCACATGGGACAAATGTTATCATTTGGGGAACCTGGGAGAATGCTACATGAGAATTCTTTGTATTATTTTTACAACTTTTTGTAAGTCTAAAATTGTCAAAATAAAAAGTTAGAAAGAGAGACAAAAATAGTGATTAGTACTCCCACGATCTCACTGACAAAACTGATAAGAATACGGAGCAAGACATTATTTCTTCAGGGTCACAGTGAGTTTGTCTGCTTAGGAAAGTACAGAAATAGAACAAATGCTTTGGTGAAAGAACTGAGCTGAATGTACAGATTTTAATATCACACCCTAGTGGTGACAGCTGAGTCCTAAGAATAGATAAAAGATAGATAATAAAGTGATCGGAAGAGATAACTAAGTAATCAACTACCTCAAGTATAGCAGGCAGAGTGATATGGTTCCTGAGCAGTGGCTGAAAAGATATCTTATGGCAACGAGAATAAACAATTTCGGCCTGAAAAAAACAGTGCAGCCCATTTTTATTTAAGTTTTCGGTTAACATGGTGTTTTCTTGAACATGAAATAGCCCTGATAATGGTGAATTGTTCAAATAAAGTTTGCCCAGATTGGTCACCCCAAATATTTCTGGTTATAGTATAAATTTGCACAATTTTTCTGGACATTAAAGATTTAACAACAATCTTTAAAACANCACGAAAAAAAAAAAAAAAAAAAAAAAAAAAAAAAAAAAAAAAAAAAAAAGCCCAACACACAAACAAATGTCTAAAATAGGGGGAATCCCACACAGGTCAGCTCCCCCTCCCCCCCCCACCAAATATAAGGAAATGGTAATCAAATTATGGCATATCAACTCTGTAGAATATTATACAACAATTTATATGTTTCTCAGTAACTTTTAAAGACAAGGCAAAACACTAAGAATAAAATATTAATCTAAGCTAAATAAAAACTATATATGCAGCAGGATTTCAATTATACATCTATACAGATATAGGAAATGATACTGACTGAAAACTTACTTCAGAATGTAAGATAGAAGAATGGGCACACAGGGAAAAAATGGCAGTGGTCATGTTCTATTTGTTAAGTTGGATGCTGGGTTTTTAGATATTTGTTTACCATGTTCCATGGCTTACCTAAATGTTTCATATAGTCTTCTGAATATATCAAATTATTAAAAATGGAAAAACACAAAAGTAAAATTTATGGAAATGAAAAAGGCTGCATTAATGTTTCTGTTTTTCAAATACTATAAGATATCTTAGTAACCAAAAACGATTCCAAGTTTAACAATGATGGTCATATTTTTCAATAATATATGTATTCAAACTAATATGAATAAACATTTTTTCCATTAGACTCAATAAAATTATTTTACTTTTGAATGAAAGTGTGTGTGTATAGACACAAACATATACATATATACATGTACACATGTGTATATGTCATACACTTTTACTTTTCCTAAATTGGCCATAATGTAACTTCTCACCACTGATCTTATACCCTTTCCCTACGCAACCTTACATTCCCCAGAGCCTTTACCATCTAATAATGCTAGACAGAT
>NW_007726117.1:1507425-1529225 GCF_000696425.1 Galeopterus variegatus | reverse complement strand
CAGACCGGTTCCCGCTCACTGGCTGAGCGAGGCGTGGGGGCAACACCAAGGGTTGCGATCCAATTGCTGGTCCCGGTCCGGTACGGGGGGCAACACTGAGGGTTGCGATCCGTTGCCGGACACGGAAAACAAGGGTTGCAATCCAATTGCTGGTCCTGGTCCGGTACGGGGGGCAACACTGAGGGTTGCGATCCGTTGCCGGACACGGAAAAAGACAAAAAAAAAAAAAAAGGGAACTTCGAAAAGTATATCTACGAACTCTATTCTACTTCATGATAATTCAAGAAATGTCAATAAAAATTCTGAGTTATTTTGAAACTTTTTTTTTTTTTTTTTTTGCTAATAGTCTTACTGGATCAACATGATTTTTTTGGTTGTAGGATTATGTTCCATAGATCATGACATTGCTCTGAGATTAGACCACAAATATTACATAAGCAATTATAGACTTTCTTCTACTATCAAAGCTAGGTGTATACATATATCCTCTCTTCTGCTCCCACCTTTGGATACCACAGAGCAGAGCCTTAAAAGAATAACAAAAAAAAATTTTTTTAAAGAAGGAAAGAATGACTGCACTGAAAGGGGGGTCAGAAGAGGTCTTGACATGACACCACCTACGGCAGGCACAGAAGGCTCACAAATGTTGAAGAAAAGAAAGAAAAGTTAGTAATAACAAGGGGAATCCTCGCCATTATAACATCTGCCTACCACTTAGTTTATAGAGCCCTTTCAAAACAATCATTACAACTCTGTAAGGTAATGAGAACAGAGATTATTTCTGTTGGGGAAACTGAGGTTCACACAAGGAAAGCTACTAGTGGCAACCATGCCTCCCTTTCTTTATACTTGCTGTTACCTCTCCTTAGAATTCCCTTCCCCACCTGCTAATCTATCCAATTTCTACTCATTCTGTAAGAGCCAGTACCTATGTCCACTACTCCATGAGTTATGTTTCTCATAACCCAAAAAACAGATGTAATCACACTACACTTTGTATATAGTTATATTATAGTTCTCTACTGTGTAACCTATTTGTTTAGATGTCTATTGCCCCCTCTAGACTACGAATTCAAGGAAAGTCAGTAGACCTCAAATGTTGTCTATGGCCCACTTAGGTGGGGCAAAAATCTCAGAGCCTACCTAACCCCTCCTTGTTACTAAGTTGTACTGGAAAACAGTGATAAAAATAAAATATCACTTTGCAAAGGAATATTTCATAATACACTTTAACAATAAGAAAATGGACGTTTTCAGTTAGCTCAGTTGGTTAGAGTGTGGTGCTGATAACAAGGTCTGGAATTAGATCCCTGTACTGGCCAAAAAAGAATAAAAGAAAATGAATGTTTTTTATTTGAGTAACAGCTCGTTCTCATGTCTCAATTTGGAAATTTTTAAGTCAAAAGTACTACTAATGCAAATATGCATCACCACATACCAGAGTTAACCAAATAAACCACAACAAATGAAATCAATAATAAAGTTAATAATTCATAATTAAGAAAGAAAACCAACAACAATCAAAAACTACCAACAACTCAAGAAAACATTTCTGATGCACTTATTACAATGCTCCCTCCCAAGATATTACAGGAATTCCAACAAACTACATTTGTGCATACATAGTAGGAGCTGAGAACACTTCCAAATGTCAGGTAGACTTCTTAATAAACATTCGAGTTCTCAGTAAACTCTAGTAATCTGCTAACTTTAATTTTATGATTACTAAATCATAAAAATCCTTAATATCTCACTTAGTAGTTCTCTGGTATGGAGCCCTTAATAGTATATAAAAATCAAGTCTGGGGAATTGTATCATTTGCCAGTCCCTAGGAGTTACGGAAAGCATTCTTGGAAGAGTTCATGACCCATCAGAAGGAGCTCTGTGTCCCACACATTGAAAACACCAAGGTTAAGAACCATTCTTTATCCATTTCTGTACCCCCTCCTCAGACAGAGTAAATACTATGTCTATTGAGTAAGGAATAATCATGAATAAATGATCCACCTATAAGCAGATCCCCTGCTTTTTAACTATAGCTTCTCATAAAAACATGGCATAACCTGGGAAAATAAGGCAATGAAGACAGGGCAAAAAAGGAATTCCATATCATTAGCTCTTTGTAAACATTTTCATGGCTTTCTTTTAATCTTTTGTTTGTTTGTTTGTTTTCCTTTCTGGCCTTATACTCTCCTTCCTTGAAGTATTTAGTCATTTCTGTAGTTTGAATGTTTATCCCCTCCAAAGCTCTTATTGAAGCTTATTCCCAAATATGATATTCGAAAGGTGGGGCTTTAAGAGGTGAGTGGATCATGAGGCCTATGCCCTCCTGAATGGATTAATCATTCATGGGTTAATGGACTAATGAGTTATCATGGGAGTAGACTGGTGGCTTTATAAGGAGATGAAGAGAGCACATTAGCATGCTCTTGCTCTCTTGCCATGTTATACCCTGCACCACCTCGAGACTTGGCAGAGTCCCCACCAGGAAGAAGGCCCTCACCAAATGCACAACTTCAAATTTGGACCTCCCAGCCTCCAAAACTGTAAAATATAAATTCATTTCTTTATAAATTACCCAGTTTCAGGTTTTATGTTATAAGCAACAGAAAACTGACTCAGTCATACACACAACACTCAACTGAGGCATTCTCACTTTCCCATAATTTAATTATTTATTTTGTTAGATATCTATGAATATTTTGTTTTACTGGTATATATTTTAAAGCTTCATTCTGTTACTATACTGCCAGAGCCATGTCAAAGAAGCATTTCAACATTCTGAGCAGCAGCCCATCTATTTCTACCAAGTGGGAATATAAGGGACACTGACAATTGACTACATATCATAATTGTGGTCTACTATTAGAGGGGACAGGGGCTTCCACTGATACTGGTACAATGAAAAATGAAAGAGATTCTCATAGATCAGGTATCTTTTATGCTTGGGAACTGAAGCTCCATAATACATATCCAATAAATTACTTGTTGAATGAATTAATAAATTACTGGATGGATGACTTGTCTCAAACTCATTTCTCCTCACAACACTACTTCAGAAAATATCTGGTACAAAAAGTGTTAAAAATTGTCTTAATTTCTCAAAGACAGACCTGTGGACTTCGGAATCTCTGAGTAATGAGGTCTATGTTTTAATTACAAAGAAAAATACCCTTTATGGACGATGCTGACAACAACAGCTTAATAGCAAAGAAAGCATATTCACATTCTTTATTTCATTTGATACTCACAATAACCTTATGAAGTAAAAGGAAAAATATTGCGAATTTCATTTTATAGATAAGGCAGATCAGGCACAAAAATGAAGTGACCTCTCTAGAGGCATCATGGTTTAGAAGGAAGAATACTGGAACTGGATTTGAATTCTAGTGGTGTCACATTGGGCAAATTATCTAGCTTTTCTGACCTGCAGTTCTGTCTTTTGGAGAATGGGAATAACCTTTGTACTTATCTCATGATGCTGTTGTCAGGATAAAGTGGGAAGATGTTTTCAAAGCCCCAGCACAATGCCTGACAGAGTAGTTACTCAGTAAATCTTCCTTCAGTAAGTGTTCCCTTATTAGCCATAATCTTGCACAAGTAATATAAATTTGAGCCTCAGATACACAGGATGGTAGGTTCATGGTTATATATTCTCAAGAGACTTTTCCCATCCAGAATCGATGTGAAGACAAACAAGCTTCTTTTTCTCCCTATACCATCAGGCAGATATTATCTTAATCTATCTTTTCACCAAGAATGTAGGTCTTTTAGAGTCCTGGCTTTATGTAGTGGTCTCAGTTCCAACTCATATGAATCATGCTCAAGATGTCATCTCCTACCTGAAAGGTTCCTAGACCGACAAATCCTTCAACAGAATACAATGGCTCTGATAGAGCTTTTTTGGATTCCCGAGGATTTTTTTTCCTAAAGATTGGGCCAGAAACCAGGTGACTACAAAGATTACAAACTTGACAATCTTATAATAAAAATAATTTTATTGACATCTTTCTGAAGGGCTGTGTAATACTGTGATGAAGAGTATGGGCTGAGGAGTCAGACTGCCTGGATTAAAATGCCAGCTCTACCATTTACAAAACTATATAACCTTAGGCAAAGTAGTTAATCTTCCTGCACCTCAGTTTCTTGATCTGTAAAATACAGACAATAACAGTACCTACATCATAAGATTTTTCTCAGCATTAAATAAATTCTAAGTGCAAAACACTTAGAACAGTGACTGGCATATATTAACTGCTCAATAAATGTTAGCTATTATTATAGAATATAAGCTCCATAGAAAAATACTATGTTTTGTTCACTGCTATATTCCCAGAGCCTAAAACAATGCCTACTACATAGTAGGCACCAAATGTTTATTGAATGAATAAAATGGACAGTCAAGACAAATTTACTATTAGGTGTAAAGTGCTTATTTGCCCCTAGAGAAATAGACACATGTTCAGAGAGAGATATTAAGTCCCAAGTGTAGTCTTGAAATTAAAAATGGGATTGAAAAGCTGACAAGTATCATCTGAGTTTACAGGTATCTATATAAGAAATTTCAGATGTCAGACATCACTGACTCCTCATTGGAATACTTCATGGGAAATCTCTCTTTCTTTTCTTTTCTTTTTGCGGCTGGCTGATATATGGATAGGACCCTGGACCTTGGTGTTATCAGCACCACATGGTAAACAACTGAGCTAACTGGATCTCCTCTTCATTTATAGGTGTTTTCTTTGTTTTGTTTTTTTTCACTTGTATTTTCTACTACTGATTCAAGCAAGTCAGGCTTCCAGGAATAAGCATCTAATATAATCTTAGGTATGATCTAATCCCTTTACCCTCTCCCTTTCCAACCATAATCATTTTACAGATGAGAAAGGTCAAGGAGGTAGTATATCAAGGGTAAAGATTTATTGAACTTTGGCATGAACTGTGGGGAGTTCTCATTTTTTAAAAACCACCAACTACTCTTCATAGATCCCTATATGCCAAATTAAAAAGCAGATAAAGCAAGTTTCTTGCATGTATCACTTCAAGGCCTGGCCAATATGGCAATCAGCTATGTGGTAAAGGGCAAGGAGATCAAGGCTTGGAAAGGTAAATAAATCTCCCTCCCTTCCATCTTACTTCACATAATAAAGCTAGTCTATGAAACAAAACAAAAATTCATGTCAGTAGTCATTGAGCATATCACAGGAATCACTAACTCAAAGAGATACTTTAGCATTATTTTCCTCTTAACTGCAAGTATGAATTTTGAAATATAATACGGTTAACAGAGAAGTAGGGTTAATAATGGAAAGCACTGGGCTTGCAGTAATCCTGGCTTTGCTACTTACTAGCTGTGTGACTTTAGGAAAATCAATTAACTTCTCAGTTTCCTTATCTAAAAAACTGAAGCTACACCTCCACCTTGACTACTTCACAAAATGGCAGTGAGGAATAAATGGGACATGTGTGAAAATGTCTTTAAAATGCTAAAGTATGACTTGCCTTAAAAAAAAAAAAAGCTAAAGAACTGTGCAAATAGTAACATATTTAAAATGAAGGGTCCCTGGTATAAAAAGCTGGGTAATGCATTCATGGAGGTAAGAGCTCAAGCTTCCACAAAATTTAAACCTACATAAGCAGCTTGCGTAGATCCCACAGTACTACAGCTAATAGATTGTATCTAGTTTACTACAGTACTTACCTTTAATTTACTACCTTTTCTTTTAGAGATGGAAGGAATTACAGAGAGAATTTAATATAACCTTTTCATTTAAAAATGGAGGCACAGAGAGGTGAAATGTTTTGCCAAAGGTTACAAGGCCTATAAAAAGAAAATAACTAATAGTACACAACCAAGAACATTCAAATTTCTTAAAATGCCCTTAGAAAAGAAGAATATGATGGGCCGGCCCAGTGGCGCACTGGATAAGTGCGCCGCTTGGGAAGCGCGGTGGCGCTCCCGCCCGAGGGTTCGGATCCCACATACAGACCGGTTCCCACTCACTGGCTGAGCGAGGCGCGGGAGCAACGCCGAGGGTTGCGGTCCCGTTGCCGGTCCCCGGTCCGGTGCGGGGGCAACACTGAGGGTTGCGATCCGTTGCCGGACACGGAAAAAGACAAAAGACAAAAAAAGAAAAAAAGAATATGACATTGAACAGGCATTAAGATACTAAAGAGCTAAGAAAAATGCTTATACAAAGGAGAGCTGAAGACAGGAAAATAGGGGAAAACAAAACAAAAAAGATCTTTATATAGAGCTAATAATAAAAAAATTTTTTAAATAATTAACCACCCCTCTAGATTTACCAGTAACTGATTCTTTACTATCTGAGTTTAAATATTCTCTTCTCTGGAAGGACACCTCCACAAATTATAGACAAGTGACTTACAAGTGTTTATACAAAAGGATAATGCTTTTCAATTCATCCCCAAATCACTTGGTTTTCTCCCCAACTCTTCCTGCTAAACCCTTGTAGACAGAACATTTACCCTAGGTCAAAAGTACCACATAGGCTAGTAAGAGAAATGACCTGATCTAACATTTTTTATGTATGGCTGGCTGGTAAGGGGATCTGAACCATTGACCTTGGTGTTACCAGAACCAGGCTCTAACCAAGTGAGCTATCTGGCTAGCCTCGATCTAACATTTCTTACCCATCAAATCTCTTTTTCCCATCAGAGGACCTGTACAGAGTGTTCAAATTTTTTTCTTCTTCACAACTCAGATCTCAGTTAACATCACCTTATGGAATTCTCTACAGAATACACATTCTTTTGCTAAACAAATACTTATCTACTTACTATGTATATGTTAAACACTATGCTAAGTGCTTAAACATGAAGTTCAAAAAACACAGTACTGGGGCCGGCCTGGTGGCGCACTGGAGAGTGCGCCGCTTGGGAGCGCGGTGGCGCTCCCGCCGAGGGTTCGGATCCCATGTGGAGACCAGTTCCTGCTCACTGGCTGAGTGTGGTGCGGGCGCAACACCGAGGGTTGCGATCCCGTTGCCAGTCCCCGGTGCGGGCACGACACCGAGGGTTGCGATCCCGTTACTGGTCAGTAAAAAAGACAAAAAAAAAAAAAAAGGAAAAAAAAAAAACAAAAACACAGTACTGTCTCTGCCATCAAAGGGCTCACAATCTGGACAGCCAGCCAGCCTCATTAACAAACAATAATACCACCACAAAATAATTGCTGTAACCAGGGCACATACATGTACATGAGGGGCATATGGAAAGGAGTAACCCAAGGCTGCCTGAAGGTAACTGAAGGCTTCACAAAGGAGGCAGAGCTTAAGGTGACACTTGAAGGTTTAATAGCCAAGAAGTGGAACAGCATTCTAGGCAAGAAAAACAGTGTAAGCAAAACTTAGAGACATGAAAAACAGCATAATGTATACTCAGTATTACTGAGCATAAAATAAAGACTTTTTTTCTCATAAAATGAGAAATAAGGCTTAGGCAGTAGAAAAGATTAGATCATAAGGGTCCTAGTAGAGAACCTATGCAAAACACCTTCATTCAACATTCATTTGCTTTGACCCTACTATGTGCTAGATATCACCAAATACATAAGATATAGATATTTGTAGATCCAACACCGTCCATACGTATGGTTGCTGCCTTAGTGCAGTACAATCTATGTGGTCACAGCAGCACTATAAGACCACTGTAAACTAGTAGAGCCTAAACTGCAGGCTACATAAGGAACGAAGGAGTCCACAAATTCACATACCAAATACACCCTGCATACCATGTACACTCTGTACACAATAATATCTTGAAATATACAATATTTTCAATGCATAACACATACTGTTAGGATTAATAGAATGCAATATCCTTTTAAAATATTACTAAATTCCTACCAGCTTTTTTGCTTGTTTTCCCACAATTAATGTATTCTGAAAGTATATTCCTGTAATGTTTCCCAAGGTTTTCAGTGTTAAAAAGGTATCTTTGTTGGGTTCACTGCCTCAGACAACAGGGAGAAACAAAAAAATTCTGAGTAGGAAAAATGACATGCCCTCAATCTTTTTTCCCTCTTTCCATCCTTGCCTTGTTACTGTTGGAGAACTTCCGTTTCATTCATTTATGAGCCTGAAAAATCTTAATTACAATTAGTAAGTGACAGAGTAGTACTAGTAGCATAGTTTGTCAAAGAAATACTTAAATGCTGAAGACATACATATTCTCCTTCAAAGTGCTTTATAAAAGTGATTTGGCAGTATAGATCAAGAAACATAAAATTATACATACACTTTGTCCAATTTTCTTTCAATAAATATGAATTACTTTTAGAATGAAAACAATGGTACAAATATTTTAAATGCCTGAATTCAGTTCAGATTCCTAGAGTCTCATGGCTTAGGGGTCAGACAAACCTGCGTTTGAATCCACTTCTAATACTAACTGTATGATCATTCGAAAGTTACTTGGTTTCTCACAGCCTCAGTTTCTTACCTGTACAGTGAGAAAACAGCAACCTCATGGAGCTGTAAGATTAATCAGTACATCACCTAATACACTGTGTACTCACGAAATGAACTCTACTGTGTGAGATCATGCTCCTCTAAATAAATGTCCCAGCATTCAAGACTTTTGTCCTTAACATTGTTTTTCTATTTTAATTAGCACTAAAAAGTTCCATTGCACCACCAAAAATAAAATAAAAATGTTCCACTACAAATACTAATACTACTTGTGCCACTTTTTAGTTAAGTGTGCTTTTAAGAGCTAGCTTTAAAAACTATGAAAAAAAGCAGTGTTTTAGCCAGCATTTTCCAATTCATGGACGGTCTATAGGTTCATGTCATTAAATTCAATATTGATGTCTATTTCAATTTGATATTTTTTGTTTGTTTGTTTTTTTGTCTTTTTCGTGACCGGTAAGGGGATCGCAACCCTTGGTGTGGTGTCGCCCACACCGCGCTCATCCAGTACGCACACCAGCCATTCCTATATAGGATCCGAACCCGCAGCAGGAACGTCGCTGCACTCCCAGCGCCGCACTCTCCCGAGTGCGCCATGGGCTCGGCCCTCAATTTGATATTTTAGAATATTTAATAAAATAATTATCTAAAATTTTCTCCTTTGAAAACAAAATAGTTTGAGAGTATCCAAGAATTTATACACTGAACATGTCTGAATTAGCGGAAATTAGGAGACTAACTCATGATATAGTCATTCAACTGTTATACTTCACCTGGACATTGAACATCACAGTAGTTTTAAAGTATATTTATTCTTACAATAATCCATTAAAGACAGTATATGTAAGTCACATTGATGATGAAATAAAAGAGAAAATGAGTGTACTGATCTGATCAGGATTCTTAAATGATATATCAAGGTATCTCAGTACTTTTTTTTTTTTTGTCTTTTTTCATGTCCGGCAACGGACCGCAACCCTCAGTGTCGCGCCCGTACCGGACCGGGACCGGCAACGGGATCGCAACCCTCGGTGTTGCTCCCACGCCTCGCTCAGCCAGTGAGCAGGAACCGGTCTGTATGTGGGATCCGAACCCTCAGCGGGAGCGCCACCGCGCTTCCCAAGCGGCGCACTGTAGCAGTGCACCACCAGGCCAGCCCTCTCAGTACTTTTTTTAAGTGTTAAAAATAAGAAGTATGGTGATAGTTATATCCAATTTGGATTTTCATTTATTGGAAATAAACTCTCCATACTTCCAAGGTTATAACTGGGGAAACAGGCTTGCAACTAGCAGCCTGGAACTCTTCCTTTTATTTTGTCATTTAGAAACAAAACAGAACAATCATAAAAATTTGATTTTTTAAATACAAAAATACAATAAATTTAAATCTTGAAAAAGTCAGTTCTTGTCTATTTTGATGCCATATAGTTTCAATCTATATTTTAATATACATTCACTTTAAAATCTGATAAATAATGCTTTATTTTATGTTAATACATCATTTGTTAAAGAGGAAAAGGCTGAAATTTGTTTTAATATATTTTAACATTTAATATTTTAATATATTTTATATTTTGTTTACTGTATTAAATGAACTATATGTGTAATTTTAAAATAAAATGTATTTTACTTAAAATTACTCCTTTCTCATACCGCACAAAAACTATTTTTAAAATGACCTTGGAAATGATTAAGCATGACCTCTAGAATAAACAAATTTAATAAAAAGGACTAAAAAGTAACAACATTCTATTTAATAGATTACCACGACTACTTTGAAATCGGGAACCCATAAAAAGTTTAATATAGAGTACCACAAGTAAAATTTGATAAAAAGTATCTCAATAACTTAAGATAATTTTACTTAGAGAAATTCAATACAAGATATTCTGAAAATGACTGGAATGACTATCCCAAAGAGAACAAAGTAATTGAGTCTTATTTGTAAATTTTAGTGAAATAGGAAGTGATTCTGTCTTATATACAATTGTTTCCATGGACACGATTTATCATCTATGGAAAATAACTACCTACGTAGAATAATTGTTTAATTTAGAAATTATTTTAGTCAGCTAATAACTAGAATGAGACCTCCCAGACCCATGGTTTAAAGACATATACTTGGAAGGGATTTCAATTTGCTTATTGATTCCTCACATACACATCCTTTTGCCAGTTTCAGGAACATATTTACTGATAGTAATACTAACCTCCATCTTTTTAGCTCAAAATGTCACTATCATAAGAAAAAAAAAAAAAGTTGATAGCCCCATATACAAACCCCCAGGGGGCGGATCATTATTGCCTGGGAATTATTTTCCTTTTGCTGTCTCTGTGTAGGCCTTGTCATAACTAGGAATATACACTCTTCACAGACAAACTCCCTGTCTTCTATACATCCTCCACACTCTGAAGCCCTAGCGAAACACTGTATACTCAGAAGAGGCCAAAGATGTGCTCCTGGAACTGAATTCTTATAAAAGATCATTGTTAAAACAGGACACTGCCCCTTGCTTGACCTCCAGCTTTCTACTTGAAAAGATGTGAAAAGATGTGTGTGTATGTCAGTGTATTTTTCGCATGGTGACTAATGCTTAATGTAATCTACACTAAGCCATTACAGGACAATAAAGACAATATCAGCAACCAAAAAATTAATAATAATAAATAAGATTGGGAAGTGCTAATTCCCTAATATTTGACCTTTGGGAGACCTACTATTTGTAAATAAAGGACTTTGGTACAGTGAATGTACTCTGTTTTAATATTCTCATAAATCCCTAAAGGCAGCATCCATTTAAGATTGGGAAGTGCTAATTCCCTAATATTTGACCTTTGGGAGACCTACTATTTGTAAATAAAGGGCTTTGGTACAGTGAATGTACTCTGTTTTAATATTCTCATAAATCCCTAAAGGCAGCATCCATGAAAACTGAGGACCAGTGAACAAAATTGCAATGCTGTTAGTGATTTCACGCTTCTTCTATAACTCTGTAGGGATGCTTCTATGGAAAATTAACTTAGCCAAAAAGTGGTATGACAGATCTTCATATATTATTTCCTAAACTCTTATTCCTCCAATTGAAATCATCACCACTGTAACTAGGTAAAGATGAAAGTTCACACATTTACTTTTCACCTAGACTAGTGCAACAGCTCTCCCCATTCCAAACCATGTTTCATAGTACATTTAGACTGTTCATCCTCAAAATCTTTTCTTGATTATGATACTCCTTCACACACAAAAAACCTTTCAAGGTACTCAGGGTCTTTACAATGAAGCCAAAACTCCTTACTACGATTCAAGGTACTCCGTGATCTGATCATAGGCTCACCTAGTTTCTTTGATCTCCTACAGCATCCGCAATGTTAGAATCATATATTTCCCAGAATACATCACACCTGCTTCTGTCTCAGCTTCTATGCTCAAACTGGTTGCTTTGCCAGGAATGGTTTTTCTTCCCAAATTCTTACCCAATAAAACTTCACTTGTTAAAACCCCCAATTCAAATGTCCCATTCTCAACAAAGCCTCCCTGAATTTCTGGTCATCCCCAAAGTCATTCATTCATTCAACAAATATTTTTTCAGCATTTATTGCGCACTAGACATTACATAGGTGTTGAAGATGTAATGATGAGCCAAACAAACACGGTCTTTACCTTTATAGAGCAAATACCTATCTCAATGGGGTGCCATGAGGATTAAATGAGATAAAATATGTAAAGCGCTTAAAACAGTATGTAGTACAGTCGTGTTCAATAAATATTAGCTATTAGTGTTGCTGCTTAACCATCCCATCTAAAATAGTTGCTACATATATAAAATATCACTTTATATCTTACCCTGGTTTATTTTTCTTAGCATTTATAACTACTGTACTTCTCATAATATATTTCTAGATTTGTTTATTGTCCATCCCCCCACACACCATGCCTTTTTTTAATCACTGTAACCACAGTGCCTAGAACATGGCCTGGTCCTTAGCAGCTGGTCAAAAATCATCTCTATATCAATGATTTTTACACTCTGGAGGTAGAGACAGATTCTAATCAAATAATCACAGCAAGAAATGCAAAATTACAATTGATACGTATTCTCCGAAAAAGAGCTACATAATAGAAAGGGGGGTGACCTACTTTTTTTTGAGGAGTAGGCAGGGCAAATAGGGTTTCCCTCGGTTCCTTAAATTGAGAACTCCAGTATATGTCAGAGTTAAAGCAGCAAAATAAGTACCACCACAGGTCATTTGCACACGCTGTTCCTTCTATCTAGACTACTCTTTCCATAACACAACTCCTATAATTTAATCCCTCAGTTCTCTACTTAAAAGCAAGGTTGTCTGTGAAGCCACCTTTGACTATCCCATTCCTGATGCTGCAATTTCTCCTTTCTTAGCACATTTAAAATGTACTAACATGGGCTGGCCAGTTAGCTTGGTTGGTCAGAAAATGTCACTGATAACACCAAGGTCCAGGGTTCAATTCCTGTACCAGCCAGCCACCAAAAAAAAAAAAAAAGTACTAAAACTTGTCACATTTATTTATTAATTAGGCAGCAGGCTGGGGATCTGAACCCTTTACCTTGGTGTTACAACACTGCTCTTCACATTTAAAATTACTCTACATGCGTAAGATACAAAAAGGCAGGGACCACATTTGTTTTACTCTGATATCCCCAATGCCAACACATCAATGGCACTCCAAAAACATTGTTAGATGAATGAAAAGTAAGGATTATATCTTAGACCAGTCGTTCTCAAAGTGTGGGTCACAGACCAGCAGCATCAGCATTACATGGGTTGTCAGAAATGCAAACTCTCAGGCCCTACTCAAAGCTTTACAGTAATCATTCATTCAACTCCATTTATTGAGTGCCTACTAAACATAATTATTATACAAGGAAAACAAAAAGTTGCCTCTACAGATAATTTCCAGATCACAAAAAGCTAATATTTTGCCTTCCCTTCACTTCTTCGATACACACACTCTTACTCTGTGCACACGTTTCAACACGTAATGAAAAATCAACTTAGTTGGAGGCAAAGTCCAAAACATAATCATGTCTAATATAACTGCTATGGTCTGAATGTTTGTGTCCCACCAGAATTCATATGTTGAAATCCTAACCCCCAATGTGATGATATTAGGAGGTGAGACCTTTGGGAGGTGATTAGATGAGCAGGGCAGAACCCTCAAGAATGAGATTAGCGCCCTTATAAAAGAAGCTCTTAGGGCCAGCCCGTGGCTCGCCTGGGAGATTGCGGTGCTGATAACCCCAAGGCCCCGGGTTCGGATCCAACATAGGGGTGGCCGGTTCGCTCACTGGCTGAGCGTGGTGCTGACAACACCAAGCCAAGGGTTAAGATCCCCTTACCGGCCATCTTTAAAAAAAAAAAAATTAAAAAAATTTTTAAAAAATAAAAGAAGCTCTTAGAGAGATGCCTTGCCCCTTCCATCACGTGAGGACGCAGCAAGAAGTTGCCATCTATGAACCAGGAGGAGAGCCTTCACCAAAAACCAAATCTGTGGGCACCTTTATCTTGAACTTCTCATCCTCCAGAACTCTGGGATATAAATTTCTGTTGTTTATAAGACCAAGTATATGGTATTTTGTTATAGCAGTCCAAACGGACTAAGACAATATCATTCCAGCCTCACTGTCTACTACACATCCTCATTCTTGCATCCTTCCATGCTATATAAAGGTGATCCTAAAAAAAAAAAAAAAAAGTTAATCCTACTTCCTACAATACAACCTAATTCTTTTCTACTTTCTACTCACATTCACAATGAAGCATTCTTCCACTTCCCAAAAATGATATATATAAAGCCTATTCATCTTTCAGGACCAGCTCAAATGACATTTTTGGATTGTAAATATCCAAAGAGGAGTTCATTACCCCTTCTTCTGTACACGTACATTCTCAATAGGAGGACCTACACTTCCAAAACTCTAGCAGTTTGATGTCTTGGGTAGGATGGCTCTTTATTCTGAAGAGAATATCATCTCATCTCACTAAATTTCCTTTTTGTACCAAAATTAAAATTCTCATACTCTCTTTCTGTATAGTCCATGAGTTGCCTCAAATTTCAGTTTAAGATTATACTTTCAGATGGGAAAATGAGACCATAAGTGAATCATTCAAGCACTACTTGGCCTGGGCACTGTGAAGAACAAGAATAAGTAAGGACTAGTTGTCACCTAGAACTCACATTCAACAGGGAGAAACAGGATAGCACACAATGACAGTCTGATGGGTTGTGAAAGTCAAAGAGACAAAGGAGAATGACAACCTAAAAATGTAGGAGTCAGGGAGTAAGGGAGAGTTCACAGATTAAATGATTTTATAGTAAACCACTTTCCTAAACAACAGATGGAGGGAAAATAGAAACTAATATTCTAGGAGAACATGATGATCAGGACTTAGTTTTGACTAGAATGTCTTAATCCTCTCAAGAGACCAAAATTGAGCTTGTTGCATATGATGGAGCAATGTTTTCAACAAACGTACTGCAAACCATGTGTAACCCAATTCAATGAAAAATCAACAGAAGTCTCAATCTATTTTGAGGAGAAAATTTGCAAATACAAGGTTCTCTCAGTTAAAGGCAGAGAGGGTAAAACAAATGAACCCTTTAGAAGGTATTAAAGAGACTAACACAATCTGATTGCCAAGCTGATTTTCAGTCCTCCAATGCCCTTGGTCTTTGCCTCCAAACAAAAACAAATCATTTATTCTAAGTAATAACAGTCAAGTCTGTAAAATATTTTTAAATTCTCAAACTGCATCTCCACATTAAAGGACACTCAAAATAAAAATAGATTTCAAAAGATTTTTAGCTATTTCAGTCAAAAGGCTAGATATCTCATAAGGTCACAATATGTAAGCCCACCCTCACTCCATCACTCGATAACACACCTCCACTCACATTTTGCAATGACACTAGATAATAAGGCTTCCAGGCTCTCTTCAACACCTCCCATCTCTTCCTTCCCCTCTCCAAAAAAGAAAAGGAAGAAGAAAGCCTAAGAATCTTTATCTGCCCTCCCTACAGCTCCTGGGAAGCAACAGTCCTCAAATTGTTCTGCTTAGACCCCTGATGCCTGTAGAAGAAAACGGGGACGACTGTGAGAGTGGGCGAGCGAGGACATTCGATAAGGGGAAGAGGAAATGTGGATGGTAGAGGACGAATGGATGAAGGGCTTCGGAGAGGAGGGGGAAGTGGAGATAAAATGGTGAAGGGGAGTGAGAAGGGAGGGCAAAAAGAAGGAGCGAAAAACAAGAAGGAAAAAGGAAGGAAGGAGTAAAGATCATAGAAGAGAGAAGAAGGCAAAACGGTAGAGGAGAGAAGGAAGGGTTAAACGACGAGGAGGCGGCAGCAAAGGGAGAGCGAAAGAGGCTGTCGCTGGGGGTGATAAAAAGGGTGTCACCGGGGAGGAGGGAGATTAAAGGGGGTGTCACCTAAAGGGGTTCACCCTAGCGGGTGGATGGGGAACACAAGGACGGAGGAGCTGGACACCGACTGGGGCGGTAACAAGGGGGTGAGGTAAAAGCAGGGAGCCCGAGGGAACACCAGAGCTAGGGAGGGGTAAGCCTGCGGGGGCTAGGGTGGCGGGCGGCTGCGGCTTGGGCAGGCCTCCCTCCCTCACCATGGCTGTGCCGGCCTGGTCCTCGGGCATGCAGCCTCGGTCCTGGGTGCGGCGGCGGGCCGGGCCCGAGCCCGCCCCCAGGCTGAGCCTGCGCGGGGGCTCCAGGAGGCTCCGGCGAGCAGCGGCTCGGGCCTTTGCCCAGGCCTCGGCCTCCTTCTCTCAGAAGACAGAAGTGCAGCAGCGGCAGCCGCAGCCCGAACCGGAGCGCAGACTCCGCCCCCGTAAGGCCCCGCCCTCTCTTGCTAGCCCGAGTTTAGCCCCGCCTCCTCTCTCAATGCGCAGACTCAGCCAAGGTATCCCGCCCCCAAGCCTGACCTCTGGATTCTCTCCCTCCCAGGCCTTTAAAGGAGCCACGCCTCCTGAAATCCTCCTAGCCTCCCTTCAAAAATAATGAGCTTTAAATATTGTCTTGACAGAAGACTAGAGCATCCACTCGTTTCAGTCACCTATAGACCCCTGTGTCACTCATCATTATTCTTTACGATTTTAGCTTTTGGTTCACTGTCATTTGCTACTATTGTAATTCTTGGTGATTTCAACATTCTCGAAGATGACTCTTCCGATTCTCTGGCTTCTCAGGTTCTCCTCCAGGGATCACCCTTGCCTTAGCCTCTCACTTCCATGCTCATTACCAATAACTGTAACCCCTCTGTAATCTCAACTTTAATCATCTGACACCCACCACAACCTCCTTTCTTTCTAGCTCTCTCCCTCTAATACTCCAACTCCAAAAACTGTTTAACTCCACCAAAACCCAAAATTAATTGATCCTACTGCCTTTTCACTATTATTCACACTGCCCTCACATCCTGACTTCTTTCTTTAAACAGCTTAGATTCTACTGTCCTTCATGAAACTCATTCCCAGGTATTCACCTTCATTTCTCCAGTTCTTCTCTCCTTTCTTTGTACCGATGAAACTCCAATCCTGAACCTGCAGCAAAACGGGGGAAGGTAGAGAAAAATCCAAAACCATACTAACTGGTTGACTGACTCCCTGTAAATTTGATAATCATTATTCTTTTTTTTTTTTAAAGGATGGCCGGTAAGGGGATCTCAACCCTTAGCTTGGTGTTGTCAGCACCACGCTCAGCCAGTGAGCGAACCGGCCATCCCTATATAGGATCCGAACCCGCAGTCTTGGTGTTATCAGCACCACACTCTACCGAGTGAGTCACGGACCGGCCCGATAATCATTATTCTTAAATGGGCCCTTGATGTTTTGCTCTACTGCTATATTTCTCCAGTTTCGTACAGTCTCCCACTATCCCTCCAAAAGAACTATTTCATATCTTCTGTCTCTTCAGGCCTCCAGCACTTCCTCCCTCATCCTCATTTAACTGATGATTTTGCTTCCCATACACTGAGAAAATGGAGCAAACAAAAGAGAATACCCACAAGTTTCACCACACACCATGAGTTCTAACCTACCTGAACCTGCCTCTCTATTCTGCCTTCATTTCCTCACTATAGGTAAGTTACTGTATTTGTCTTTTAGCTAATGTCAAACCCTCTTCAGTTCTTCTCAAACTATCTGTGCTAAAAGACCCAGGTTTTCCCCTAGTCACAGACCTATACTTCGTAAAATACAGTAAAAATTGATTGCTAGAAAAAATAAAATTTAAAAAGCAGACATACAAAATGCAAGCTCAGATTTTTTTTACCATCTCAACCATGTTTGTTTCTTTTGGCTGCTGGCCAGTACAGAGATCGAACCCTGGACCTTGCTGTTATCAGCACCACGCTCTAACTAACTGAGCCAACTGTACAGTTCAGTGATATTAAGCACATTCACATTGTTGTGCAACCATCACCACCATGCAGCTTCAGAACTCTTTTCATCTTGCCAAAACGAAACCCTATACCAATTAAACAATAACTTCCCATTCCCTCCTCCCCCCAAACCCTGGCAACCACTGTTCTACTTTCTGTCTCTACAAATTTGACTACTCTAATTCAGATTTTTTATTATTAGATCCAATAGATATAAATTTTTTTTTGTTAAATTGTTGTAAAAGTTATAAATTGTTCTGCCACAAACTGGTGACAAACTATTCATAGACCATCACTAGTCCACAAACCACACTTTGAGGAGTACAAGTACTAGGTCTCAGAGATGTCTATTCAGCAGTTCTCCCTCTCTCCTATCTCACCATTTTCTGTTTTTCTTTCCCATCATTATACCAATATGAATTTATTTCTTCCATCTTAAACCAATATGCAAACAACAACAAAAAACCCTCTCTTGACTCAGCTTGACCCTCTAGCTACTGCCCTATTTCTTTGCTCTCCTTTACAGCAGAGGGCCTCACGAAGGTGGCCTGTACTGCACTTGATATATATTTTTTAATTTTATTTTGTCAATATACAATGTGGTTGATTATTGTGGCCCATTACCGAAACCTCCCTCCCTCCTCCCTCTCCCCTCTCCCACCCAACAATGTCCTTTGTTTGCTTGTCGTATCAACTGATATTTTGATTTCCTTTTTCCCATTTTCTGTGGGACTCTCTCCTGTAATGTTTGCATCTCCAATACCCCACTGAAATGCTCTTGTAAAGGCCACCGGAGATGCCAATTTGCTAATAATTCTCAGTCCATGTGTTACTTGACCTACCAAGAGCACTAGACACAGCTCATTACTACCTCTTTCTTGACTTCTGTGATATTTCACTCCCCTGGTTCTTTTATCTCACTGTCTGCTCCTAGTTTCTCCTCATTTCTCTGACCTCTAAATACTGCAGTGCCCCAGGGCTCAGAACTTATACTTTTTACATTTTCCATTTACACTCACTCCTTGATGATCCTATCCCATCACATTACTTTAAATATGATCTATGTAGTGATAATACCCCCAAATTACATCTTCATTCTGGACCTCTTTTTTAAATTTCAGAGTTATATATCCAAACTGCCAACTAACCACCTCCTTTCATGTGTAAAATAGGCTACTATTTTTCCTAGTAGCCACCTGATAGACTTCCCCTCAAGTGCTGTTGGCCATGGCTAAATCAAAAAATAGCAAAGGGCGGGCCGGCCCGGTGGCGCACTGCTACAGTGCGCCACTTGGGAGCACGGCGGCGCTCCCGTCGAGGGTTTGGATCCCACATACAGACCGGCCGCTCACTGGCTGAGCGAGGTGCGGGAGCAACACCAAGGGTTGCGATCCCGTTGCCGGTCCTGGTCCGGTACGGGCGCGACACTGAGGGTTGCGATCCGTTGCCGGTCCCGAAAAAAGACAAAAAGGAAAAAAAAAAAAAAAAAACAAATAGCAAAGGGAATAAGACCACCAGTATTAGCTGAGACCAATCAGATTTACTCTCTGTGTCTGATCTTTGAGTCACTTTCCCTGAGGAGCTGGTGGTAGTGGAAGTGAAACCAAACAAGTCCCATCACCCAATGCACAGCAAGCCAAATACTGACACTAGTCTTTCCAGCAGGGATAAAGGTTTATTCACAAGGCAGCCAAGAGAGAAGATGGGAGAAATAAATAAATCCACTTTCTTGACAGCAGAAAAAGGTATATTTATGGAGAAGGTGGTTGGAGTGGTGCAAAGCATGGGGGATCATGATTGGTTAAAGAGTTTGAGGATGTTATTCAGCGATCTGCACAGGCACAAGACATCTGTACACCTCTCCATGGGTCACATGTTCAAAAAAATGGTGGCATTAGCATGATCTGGAGGTGGAGTTTTTGGCCTTCTGATGTCAAAATGTTGTCCATTGGACATTTGTACAGGCTCAGTAGAGATGTCTGTGGGCTCAACCAGTTTAGCCTGGTTTGGGTTGGGCCAAGCTAACTCCAATGGTCCTGCAAAACACCATAGGCAAACAACTCATGATTTCTGCACCAGTGGCATTATCTTAAAAAGCAGAGAGGAAGAAACAGAGTGAGAGGTTAGTTATGGAAATTTACTGAAACAACAAGCAATTTAAACAGGTACTAAATTTTAACTGAAAAGTCACTGGTTGCAGAAGAAAATCACCATATAAAATTAGGGATCTGCCATCAAGAAAGAATGGAGCCATAGGGCTGGCTGGTTAGCTCAGTTGGTTAGAGTACAGTGTTATAACACAAAGGTCAAGGGCTTGGATTCCCCAGGCTGGCCAACTGCTAAAAGAAAGAAAGAAAGAAATGGAGACACAGTTTATCTGTAATCGATAGAACGGAATAGAAAGTCCAAATATACATGGGAATTTAGTTTGATAAAGGTAGAATTTCAAATCAGTAAGACAAAGGTGGAATTATATTTGGTGTTAGAGTAACTGGATAACCATCTAGAAAATTTTTACTTGGATCTACACCTCATACTGTTCACCAAGATAAATTTCAAATGTATCAAACATTTAAACATAAAGAAAAAAAAAGAAAGTAAAAAATGAAGGAACTGTGGGAGAATTTTTTATAATCTCAAAGTGAGGAAGGTTTTTTTAAGTACAAAACAAAACGTAAACACCCTAAAAAAAAAAAAGATAGAGGGCCGGCCCAGTGGCGCACTCAGTAGAGTGCGGCGCCTGAGAGCGCAGCGGCGCTCCTGCCGAGGGTTCGGATCCCATATACAGACCGGTCCGCTCACTGGTTGAGCGTGGTGCGCGCGCGACACCGAGGGTTGCAATCCCATAGCCGGTCACGGTACGGGCGCGACACTGAGGGTTGCGATCCCGTTACCAGTCACGAAAAAAGACAAAAAAGGAAAAGAAAAAAAAAAAGATTGATAAATTCAGCTATATAGAAATTTTAAAAATGTCTATAAGGAGGGGCTGGCCAGTTAGCTCACTTGGTTAAAGCACAGCCTGATAAGACCAAGGTCACTGGTTTGGATCCCCTTACCAGCTGGCCACCAAAAAAAGAAAAGAGTCAAAAAATGTCTGTAAGGCAAAAGTGACCATAGTGAGAGTCAGATGACAAATGTCTATATACATATACTTGCATTTCATATCATAGGAAAACGAATAGTTTTCAAATTTATATATAAGAGCTGAAATCAGTAAGAACAAAAATCCAATGGGAAAAATGTGCAAAAGATATGAATTGATATTTCACAGAAAAAAACCAGAAATGGCTCTTAAGTGCTCACTCCTCATAATAAGAGAAATGCAAATTAAAATTTCTTTGAAATACTATTTTTCAGCTATCAGATTGGCAAGGATCTGTTAGACTTATAGGACAGTTTGTGGTAACGGGGGGATGATGTTTAACAGTTACTCATATCTTGTTGGTGGGAGTATAAATTGGAATAACTTCTATGGAGGATAATTTGGTGGTGGTATTTATCAAATTTTAAATGCACATTTCCTTTGACCCAGCAATTCCATTTCTAAAAATTTAATCTACACATATGCTCAAGCATATGTACAAGCCTTATTTGTAACAGCAAAGTATTGGAAAGAATTTGAATGTTTATCAATACAGGTCTGGCTAAATACCAGTGTAATCATACAATACATAATCTGCAGCCCTACAGATTATACGGTGCTGTGCTCCAGGGCGGGAGAGAGAGTGGACGGGGCGGTAACTGATTGGACGGGGCTGGGCAGGAGGTGAGCCTTGACCTGTGACTGGCTGAGGTTTGGCGCGGGTGGGCTTGGGTGTTGGCGCCAGCGGGCTTGTTTACTGCAGAGAAGAACCAGGATGGGCGCCATATTGCCAGGGTGTATCCCTGTTCAGGTGCCCATGGGGTCCCTACATTCCTCCCTTTTTCCTCTATTGTGGGGAGT
>NW_007726117.1:1504386-1506449 GCF_000696425.1 Galeopterus variegatus | reverse complement strand
CAATGGAATGAAGAATGGGGTAAAGGGGTGGATGATCCCAGAAAGCAGTGATAGGACACCAGAGTGTAGTTGGGGGTGTCATCGGGGTCCCATAGAGGAACATCGGGAAGGCTGAGGGGTGTAGAGGAAGAATTGGAAGGGAGTGAGGTAATGTTTACAGGGACAGCAGCCAGAAGTGGGCATGGCAAAGATGCACAAAGGAAGCAATTGTTATGAGGGGTGGAGTTGAAGAAAGTCTGGTTAAGGAAGATAACGGTTTCAGAAATAATTTGTTGCCAGGTGTAGATGGGAGAGCGCTGGTTGGCGGCGTTTATCTTTGAAGAAAGGGTTTTTTCTTGCTGAGAAATGTGAGTATGTACAGCAGATAAGGAAACGGGATCTTTTCTGAAGACATATGTGCGGGAGATTTCAAATTGTCTGCAGGGGAGAGAACCGACCCGGATGCTGCAGTAGAAAGATCCAACAACTACCCCAGCCCACCTGGGGTCCCAGGGGTCATGAATGAATAATTGAAATGTGTACCCATCCCGCCTGTTCCCAACCCGCCGAAAGATTTGGTTGATATATTGCGGCACCTGCGGATCATGAATCCGACACGACCAGTATGGGCATCCCCATAAGTTTCCGGCCACCAGTGACAGTAATCTTTATATGGGGAACTGGCTTGAGGGATTAATTTACTCCCTGTAAGGGAAATGGTAACAAGACTTCGGCATCCAGCTGGAGAACAGTCTGCCGTGGAAGGGAGTAGTGTGGTTTTACCTTGTTTACCTTGTTTTCCTGTAATAGTTTCTCGCATTGTGAACCGCCAAACGTATGGAGATTTAGAAACACCTACTAGGCACAGTAAGAGAAACAGGATAATGTTAACGGGAGTGGTCATTGTTCCTGTAATGGAGGGAGACTTGGGAGTCGGGATAAACGGAGTTTGAGGGGGTTAGAGGGATTAGGAGTGCAGGCAAATGTTTCAGTTTCTTGAAAGGGTGTGTCTTGAACTTGCAGGGCACGCATAGGTTCTGTGGAATCCGCTGGTGAAGCAGGGAAGCAGGGTTTTAACCTAGAAATGTGGATCCATGGAGTTACTTGGTTGTTTGGTAGGGAAAGCTTGGCAGCTATGGGAGTGCAAAGAATGACTGGGCGAGGGCCTTCCCACTTAGGAGTTAAAGGACCTTGTGGCTCTGGGGAGGTGTAGAATACTAAATCCCCAGGGTGTACTGTGGAGGTGTTTTGGGAGGAGGCAGGATTAGGCAACAGCCAATCCTGGTGTTTCCAGAGTTCAGCTCGAAGATGGGAGAGTAACGAGATAGCCAGGTTGGATGGTATGGTTCCCTGTTTAGGGATGATCCCTGGAGGTAAAGGGGACCTCCCATACATAATTTCAAAAGGGGAGAGGTTTGAAGGTTTCTTCGGGAGGACCCTGAGTCTGAACAAGGCTAGGGGTAAAAGGCGGATCTAGTCAATTTGAAGTTCTAGANACTCTGGGCCATTGTCTGTTTGTATGGAAGAGGGCATTCCAAACCTTGGGATAATCTGGGAAAGGAGTATGGAAGCTACAGTGGTGGCTTTCTTGTTAGTGGTGGGGAAGGCCTCTATCCACCTGGAAAAGGTATCTACCATTACTAGGAGATATTGCTGACGTCTAACAGGAGGCATGTGGGTGAAATCGATCTGCCAGTCTGCGGCAGGGATATTACCCCTAGCTTGATGTGAGGGATACGGTTTGGCTTTTAAGGGAGTATTGGGGTTAGTACGTTCGCAGATGGAGCAATCGTGAGAGATTTTCTGTAAGCGAGTTTTATCGGCTGGGGTTAGAGGAAAGAAGGTTTGGAGAAAGAGTGTTAAACTCTGAGGGTTTGAATGGAATATATCATGAAGAAGATGAAAAAGAGAGGATTTATTATCTGGTGTTGGAGCAGGGTTGTCTGTGGTATCTGGCAGGAGAGGAAGGAGTGTTGCATCTGGGGTGTCATGGCCCTCGGTGGCGACCAATCACACCGTTTCATCCACTAAGTGGTTACCTTGAGTTATGGGAGAGCTGTCCTTTTGATGTGCTTTGCAATGGG
>NW_007726117.1:1495116-1503225 GCF_000696425.1 Galeopterus variegatus | reverse complement strand
ATCTCTGGCCTGAATTCCCTGTGGCGTGTTGTAATCCCAATGTGGATCCTGTTTGGGGACTACTTGGGGGCCAATGGGGAGGGCAGGGTTTGTGCGGTGGACTTCATCTGCATGACTCCAAGCCGCACCCCAAACGCAATTGCGTTCTTCTTCGGGAAGGAGGGTGTTGGCCAGGAGCATATAGATATCATGATGTGTGAGACTGTATGCCTGAAGGACCCATTGGAATTCTTTAATGTAAGTAGAGGGGTCGGTGATGAAGGACCCTAATCTCCTTTCTAGCTGGGCGAGATCGGCTAATGAAAAGGGAACGTGTACCCTTACAACCCCCTCAGCACCAGCTACTTCGCGGAGAGGAGCCATGGTAGAGGAAGGGAGGAGTTCCTGGGAACGAGTCACAGGGGGACTAAAGGAGGGCACCAAGGCAGGTGAAATAGGAGTCGGCAGGGAACAAGACGGCGGTAAGGTGGGGCTAGAAAATGGCTGGACAAAAGATGGTGACGGAGGAAAAGAAGATGGTGGCGGAGCTGCCTGTGGGGGTTGGGGGACAGGAAATGGCGGCGAAGCGGGGCTGGAAGAAACAGGGGAGGAAGAGGCAGGAGGGAGAACAGGCTGACTAGGTGGGCCCTCACCCTGCGGCGGTTGCCCCGGAGACCAGGGCTGTTTGCTGGCCGGCCGGCTGGGTGCAGGAGGCAGATGGAGTGGAGTTAACTGAGGGGGGAGGTTCATCCACAGGGTCAAAATTATCAGAAGTAGAGGGTAGTGGAGGCAGTGAGGATGGAGGGGGGTTGGATGCAAGGAGAACCTGGGAGAGAGAACAGGTGAGACAGAGAGAGGGATTTTGAGTAAGTAGGTGGAAAGCCTCCACATATGGAATCTCTTTCCACTTTCTCAGGCGCTGGCAGTAATTAAGAAGGTTCTGGAGAATGTCAGGATCGAGTGTGCCCTCAGGGGGCCACTTATTTTGGTTAGCTAGGGGATAATAAGGCCAATCTTGTGTGCAAAATTTAGTGAGGAGTTTGGGTTTGATGTCAGGCTTGAGGGATAGGGTGGTGAGGTTGTTTAAGAGACATTGTAAAAATGAATCACCCTGGACGGAGGAGGCAGAAGCTCCCATTCCGAAGAGCATTAGAGAGAGAGAGAGAGAGAGAAGGTTTAAAAGGAGGATAGAATGAGCCCTCCGGCTGGATGAGAAGGACAGAACTCAGAGGGCGTCCCCAATGAGTCGTGCTGTTCCCAGGAGATGGGTATGAACCCAGGAGGGAAGGGGGTGTAGGTCGTCACCTAGACCCTTGCTTCCCGGAGGCAACTGTGCCGGAAGCCAGAGAGACCTAGCGCGCTAGGGTTTACTGGACGGTGGGGGTCCTGGACCCGGTAGGAGGAAGGTTAGATGGGTTCAAGGATGAACCCAGTAAGGAGGAAGGTTAAAAGGAGTGAGAGAAAGAGAGAGGGAGGAATGGGAGGTTCAGCCTCCGGGGCGGGAAGGTGTCAATGCCGGGGCCGGGGGAATGTGATTAGGGTGAAGGTTTAAAGCCTGACAAAAGGAAAAGGAGGCTTACCTAACGGATGAGCCGGTGGTGGGTGAAGGAAGCCAGAGCCGGAGAAAACAGATGGGGGTGGACCGTCAATCCCGGGGGGTCACAGAGGAGTCCGAGGAGGTCTGAGGAAGGAGTCCCCTGTCGCAGGGTGAACTCCTTCCCAGGTTTCGGCACCAAATGAAGGGACGCACGGACGAAGGAATCACGCGAGACCCGAGCTGACAGTTCACCGGAGAAGTTCTGCTTTATTCAAGGACTGCGAGTACATTTATAGGGTGCTGTGCTCTGGGGTGGGAGAGAGAGTGGACGGGGCGGTAACTGATTGGACGGGGCTAGGCAGGAGGTGAGCCTTGACCTGTGACTGGCTGAGGTTTGGCGTGGGTGGGCTTGGGTGTTGGCGCCAGCGGGCTTGTTTACTGCAGAGAAGAACCAGGAAGGGTGCCATATTGCCAGGGTGTTTCCCTGTTCAGGTGCCCATGGGGTCCCTACATATTTCATAAGTAAAATTAACTTTTTATAATGAGGAATGCCTTTATCAATGTTTCTAATTTTAAGAAGTCCTGTACAGTCTTTTATTCTTGTTGAGTTAATTAGAACTAGATTAATGATTACACATTATAAGGTTGGTGAATATAGTCCACCTCCTTCGGCCAAAAGAGTTTACAACTTTAAGTTAAAAAATATTGTTTTCTACAGCAAACATTTTAACAAATGTAGTTTCCTATGGCAATGCATATTTCCAAGATTACAAGTTGATAGTCCTTGGAACTATTAAAACAAAACTTTTGATATTATTGGGAAGCTCTGCTCCTTTTGGTAAACGTAGAAACTCAACTTTATGAGGAAGTATTCAGAATAAGTATATCTTTAGCCTAAATTCAATGATAAGTGGTATATAATTATGCACTATTCTTCCTTCCTTATGTATGTAAATAGAAGTTAATGGTTAATACAGTGCTTTGCCCTCTCAAAAACATTTGTGTCCTTTCAAAATTCCTACTATTGAAGCTTGTGGCCTCTGGTTTCAACCTAATTATAATCAAGGCTGAATCTAAGGTATTCAGGGTTTATAATTATTTCTCCAGCTAGACAATTGTTTTCAGAATTTGGAAGACTCCTTCATATTCTAAAATGATAGCTATTATTATTCAGAGAATATCAATTTGCTCTAGAAGGTAGAGTCAGAAACAAAGGGGGAAAGGGAAGCTACAGGAAGGTAGATTTCAGTTCAACAAAAGGAAGAACATTCTAAGAGTGAGAACTATCCCATCTGGAATGAGCTACTTATGAGGTATAAGCGCCTGGTCACCAGAGATGTACAAAAAGGGGCTAATTGACAAAATGTTGGGGATATGATAGTAACTCTATAATCACTAAAAAAAATTGGATTTGATGATGATTGTTAAGATCACGTCTAATGCTAAAAGTCAGGGGTTCAAGAAAGTTAAATGGAAAAAGGCAAAAGCAAAAGATTAGGAATTTCAATACAACTCACTGATATCTGAGGCAGGATTTCCTATTATTTATAATATTCAGTGCCCTGAAACTTTGAGGGAAGGGGCCATTCTGAAGGTCTCCTGTCCTTTGTGAACTCTGTCGGATACTGAAAAAGACTCCCAATTAGTAAAAAATAAATGAGCTCGCCCTTAACAATTTAATGAGGGGGAAAACACACTTACTGAAGAGGATGAAATTTCAGCTGGCCACTCCCTGAGTAGGAGGTGTTAAGCTGCATTTCAATCGCTCATCACAACCCAAGATTTAGGGCAGAAGTTTTCAATAAACATCATCTACTAAAAGAACTACCCATGGTTGGTGGGCTGGCTACTCTTTACACAGAGCTAGGCAGTTACATGGAGATTTTTTCAGGGCTGGAAGTAGCAATCCAGATAGTAAATCTAGCAAACTCTCACAATGTCACAGCAGACAGTTTTTTAGAAAGCAAGTTATCACCCAGCCTCATAACAGTCCCCTGGGGCTAGTTAGAAGGGGTTATTATCCTATTTGATAGATAAGAAAACACAGGCTCAGAGAAAGGAAATTTCACAAGTCAGCAGTGAAAGAGCTAAATCTGACCAGAGCTCATTCTACTAGCTCACAGCCTTGGAGAGGACTGGAATTTCTCTCTAGAATGGGAAGGATTAGGTGAACATGACGTCTTTCTAATGCGAAGTTAATGTTCTACTGTAGTGCATCGCAAATATTGTGTCTATCAGAATCACCTAGAGTGCTTGTTAAAATAGTTTGCTAGATCCCACAGAGTTTCTGATCTATTAGGTCTTGGTTGGGGTCCAAGATTCTGCATTACTAGCATGTTCCCAAGAGATGCTGATGATGCTGGTCTAGAAAGACACTTGAAGAGTCACTCTCCTACCGCATCCTTCCTTCCTAGTTTCCTCTACCAGATGCCAGAAGGCAAGTGAGGATGATTAGAGCAGAAAAACAAAAGGGTTTCATTCTAGACTTCTTCTGAAACACAAGTGTACTGTGATCTCAGGTAAGATTGAGACACACTACATCAGGAGTCAGAAGGGCTGAATTCTAGTTCCTGGCTCTGACGCTGGGAAGGTGGGATTTGATGACCTTTAAGGCCATTTGGAACCCCGAGATGCTGAGGGTAAATCTTTCCTCTTTCTGGGGCTCCTGATGGGGGTAAGTGCTCAGAAGGGGTAGCCTCCAAGTTCTCTACCAGTTCTAACATTCTGTCTCTGTGCTTATCTAGCCAGAGCTTTGATATTTCCAGCTACTTATACCCCCAGGGTACACAGGGAGTCACTAATACTTAACATGGGCCATAAGAATTCTGAGAAATTATGGGCCGGCCTGGTGGCGCACTCGGTAGAGTGCGGCACCTGGGAGTGTGGCGGCGCTCCCGCCAAGGGTTCGGATCCCATATAGAGACCGGTCCGCTCACTGGTTGAGCGAGGTGTGGGCGCCACACTGAGGGTTGTGATCCCGTTGCCGGTCGCGGTACGGGCGTGACACCGAGGGTTGCGATCCCATTACTGGTCACGAAAAAAGACAAAAAGGAAAAAAAAAAAAAAAAGAATTCTGAGAAATTAGTGTGCATGGGAAGTCCTCTTTACATGATGGTTCCATAACCTCATAACCTCATGGGGGAGCTGGTGAGAACTCCTAACTGCGGATCAGAAACTGTCAATGTCACAGGTTGGGATCCCTGTACTGACCAGCTGCCAAAAAAAAAAAAAGTAGAAGGGGGAGGAGGAGGAGGAGGAGAAGAGGAAGCAGGAAGAAGGAAGAAGGGGGAGGGGAGGGGAGGGGAGGGGAGGGGAGGGGAGGGGAGGGGAGGGGAGGGGAGGGGAGGGGAGGGGAGGGGAGGGGAGGGGAGGGGAGGGGAGGGGAGGGGAGGGGAGGGGAGGGGAGGGGAGGGGAGGGGAGGGGAGGGGAGGGGAGGGGAGGGGAGGGGAGGGGAGGGGAGGGGAGGGGAGGGGAGGGGAGGGGAGGGGAGGGGAGGGGAGGGGAGGGGAGGGGAGGGGAGGGGAGGGGAGGGGAGGGGAGGGGAGGGGAGGGGAGGGGAGGGGAGGGGAGGGGAGGGGAGGGGAGGGGAGGGGAGGGGAGGGGAGGGGAGGGGAGGGGAGGGGAGGGGAGGGGAGGGGAGGGGAGGGGAGGGGAGGGGAGGGGAGGGGAGGGGAGGGGAGGGGAGGGGAGGGGAGGGGAGGGGAGGGGAGGGGAGGGGAGGGGAGGGGAGGGGAGGGGAGGGGAGGGGAGGGGAGGGGAGAGGAAGGGGAGAGGGAGGGGAGGGGGAAGAGGAGGAGAAGAAGAAGAAGAAACGTGTATTAAGTCAATTAAGTATCTTTTCATCCTATCCTGATTAAAAAGGAACAATGGACAGAGGGTTTTGTATGGAAGGGAAGCAAACTCCTAGGACTTGAAAGAACAGTGTGTAACTAAGCCTTCCTATGTGACTAGTTAGGCTGAGGCAAAGGTCTCCTGTAGGTTCCATTTTACCATGCTCTGTCTTTTATTATGTTATGAGTCCTTGCATTTTTCTGAGTTCTAATGTAAATAGATAAAGTTAACTCCTAAAACTTGTAAACTATGTTTCAGAGAATTACATAAAGGCACAAAACATGTTTATCATAAGAAAAAACATTAGTTTGAGAAATATGCCTGCAATTATTCACTTAATATACAAATGACCTCTCTGTTGTTGTCTCTTCCTTTTCCTTTCTTCATTCCCCAACACATTGTGAAAGCTCTGGGGTAGGAAACAGTTTGGGAGTTCAGTTTGCTTTTCCCCTCTGAAATTGCTAGGTTTAGAATAAAGGTGCCTCTAGCTATTTCTGATTCCAACATCAAAGTGAAGTATATTCCATAGAATAAGGGATCAAAGCCCTAGGACATAGAGTCTAAAACTTCAGAACAGGGAGGGGAAAGGAAAGCTGCCCAAATTTCTGGTGTTGGGTAGGGAGAAGGATGTACCCAGCGTGGAACTGACCATCAGGTGAAGCATTCAAGTGTTAAGGCTATATCCTAAATCAACCATTTAGGGTTGGCATTTCTCCCTTTCGCTGCTGTCATCAACTAAACATATTCATAGAAGACCTTGGCTCCTGACCCAGTCTTCACTCCACTGTGGTAATTGTCAAAGTATGGTCCCCTGACCACCAATATCAGCATTACCTGGGAACTTGTTAGAAATGAAAATTCTTGAGCCACCAAGACCAACTGAATCAGGACCTCTGGGTGTGGGGCCTGGCAAACTGTTTTAACAAGCCTTCCAAGTGACTCTCATTCACACTAAAGTTTGAAAGCCACTGGGCTATTGCAATCTTACAACTTGGGTGACTTTAACATTCACCTCAATGACCCATCCACCTCTCTGGCCTCTTTGCTCTTTGACATACTCAGTTTTACTGACCCTCCCTCCCATTTCACCTACCTATGGCCACAGCTGACTTTGGAACTAAAAATTCCTTCATATCTAAAAACATCCTACATACTCATCACAATCTCATCTTTGTACTCTCTGTGCTTCCCTTGAATAGTGAAAAATTTTCCCATGGCTTCAATGTAGACAGGGAGAGACCAGCCCTATATTCTGATGAGTCCAAAATTTTATGCTAGCCCAAATCTTTCTCCTTAGCTCAGACCTCCTCATCCAATGCTAAATGCAGACTCCACCTAGATATCCCGCTGGTAACTCATAGGAGCAGGTCCAAAGATTAACTCACAGTCTTTTGCCAAAACTTTCCCCTTTTTGTGCTCCCTATCTCAGGAGCACATACTCATAGGTGTTTTCTTAAGGGTCACCTAGTAGTTATCCTTCACACCTTCCTTTCCTTCACCCCTTACAACAGAGAACTCACCCAAATTCCATCAATTTTACCTCCTAGGGGTGATATGTAAATTATGAATTTATTCTTTAACAGATATAGAAGTTTTGCAAAGCTCTTTCCAAACCAGGAGTTCTATTCCCTCCCCCTCTATATCCCGATTACCAGTGCCTATGTTTAAGTTGCAATATTCTTTCCTCTAAGCCAGAGGGTCTCAGCCCTGACTTCATATTAGAATCACCTAGGGAGGTTTCAAAACTATAAGACCTTGGCCCACCACTCAAATAATCTAATTTAATTGGACTGGGCTGGGGCTCCAGCGCTGGAGTTTTTAATTTTAATTACCCCAGGTACTAATTCTAGACTTTAAGGTAAAACTAATTCTAGACTTTGTCCTCCAGTACTCTATAGAAGAATTTTGAAAAACTATGGTTCTCCTCATACATTTTTAATTTGACATCTCCATTTTTATTATCAGTTTAATAGTTTGCTTACTGGAACACTCTTGCTTTGCTGTCTTGGAACACTCCCTCAGAAGCCCTGCATACTCAAATCACTCCTTTCAATGGTGGTGTAGGCATTTTCACTCCAGGGCAATTCCCTCAACAGTAATATTCAGGATAAATGAAAGGTATATCTTCCTTACAGAAGAGAAAAGCTATTGTGAAAGAAGAGATGTGAAAGGTACATTTTCAGGCAGATTATTTTTAGAAACGAGTATACAGTATACAATAAAAGTTGTGAGAAATGATTTCCTTAAAATTATTCATGCTTGTGTACCCCCTGGAAAGTCTTCATGAAGCTCCACAGGTATGTTCTCCTATTTGAAGACAGCTGCTTAGAGCATTGCTGTAGCCTCCTCACTGGTCACTCTTTCTCAAGTATATATATATATGTATTTCATATGCCATAAAACTCATCCTTTTAAAGTGTACGATTCAGTGACTTTTAGTAACATTCACAAACTTGTAGTCTGGCTGGTTAGCTCGGTTGATTAGAGCACAGCCTTGCAAGACCAAAGTCAAGGGTTCGGATCCCTGTACCGGCCAGCTGCCAAAAAAAAGAAGGAGGGAACAGAATTCCTGGTTTGGAAAGAGCTTTGCAAAACTTCTAGGGCCGGCTCAGCAGAGTGCGGTGCTGACAACACCAAGCCAAGGGTAAAGATCCCCTTACCGATCATCTTTTTTTTTTTTTTTTTGTCTTTTTCCGTGTCCGGCAACGGATCGCAACCCTCAGTGTTGCCCCCGTACCGGACCGGGGACCGGCAATGGGAT
>NW_007726117.1:1491020-1494488 GCF_000696425.1 Galeopterus variegatus | reverse complement strand
GCAACCCTCGGTGTTGCTCCCGCGCCTAGCTCAGCCAGTGAGCGGGAACCGGTCTGTATGTGGGATCCGAACCCTCGGGCGGGAGCGCCGCCGCGCTTCCCAAGCGGCGCACTTATCCAGTGCGCCACCGGGCCGGCCCCCGATCATCTTTTTTTAAAAAAAAAAACCTTCTACATATGTTAAAGAATAAATTAACAATTTTGTGTTTTGTGTTCAAAAACACAAAGTTATGCAACCATCACCACTAATTCCAGAAACCCGTACCCAATAGAAGTCACTCTCTGTTCCTCCCTCTCCCCAGCTCCTGGCAACCACTAATCTACATTTTGTCTCTGTGGCTTTGTCTATTCTGGACATTTAATATAAATGTGGCTATTTATATTTCAAGGCTCATGTTGTAGCATGTATCAGGACTTCTTTTTATGGCTGAATAACATTTCATTGTATGGGCCGGCCCGGTGGCGCACTGCTACAGTACGCCGCTTGGGAGCGCGGCGACGCTCCCGCCGAGGGTTCGGATCCCACATACAGACAGGCCACTCACTGGCTGAGCGAGGTGCGGGTGCAACACCGAGGGTTGCGATCCCGGTCCCGGTCCCGGTCCGGTACGGGCACGACACTGAGGGTTGCAATCCGTTGCTGGTCACAAAAAAAGACAAAAAGGAAAAAACAAACAAACAAACAAAAAAAACATTTCATTGTATGGGTGGACCATATTTTGTTTATCCATTCATCAGCTGATGGACATTTGGGTTCTTTCCATTTTTTGGCTATTATGAATAATGCTGCTATGAACATGTACAAGTTTTTATGTGAATGTTTATCTTCAATTCTCTTGGATTTATACCTAGGAGTAGAATTGCTAGGTCATAGGATAATTAACTTTTTAATGAACTGCCTGACTGTTCTACGAGACAACTACAACATTTTACGTTTGCACCAGCAGCAAATGAGTGTTCCAATTTTTCCACATCCTCCCCAACTTATTACTGTCCATCTTTTTTATTATAGTCATCCCAGTGGGTGTGAAGTTGTATCTCATTGTGGATTTAATTTTTTTTTTTTTTTTAAAGATGACCGGTAAGGGGATCTCAACCCTTGGCTTGGTGTTGTCAGCACCACGCTCACCCAGTGAGCAAACCGGCCATCCCTATATAGGATCCGAACCCGTGGCCTTGGTGTTATCAGCACTGCACTCTACCGAGTGAGCCACAGGCCGGCCCATCATTGTGGTTTTAATTTGCATTTCCCTAATGACTAATGATGTTGAGCACCTTTTAATTTGCTTAAAATCTATCTCCAGTCTCAAACCTCTAATTCAATCCCTTTTTGCTACCAAAATTATCTTTCTAAACCATATTACACACCTGTTTGGACCTTTTCAATGGCCCTACATCTTCTACAGGATAAGGGCCAAACCCTTAATTTCACAACTGAGGCACTTCACCATCTGGCGTCTGTCTGTGCATTGGGATCAACGCTTTCACTCCATGTCTCCCAGCTCTGCTCTAGCAATACTGAATTACTCATAACTCTTGGAAAATATATTGCTATATCAAGTCTTTGTGCATTTGTTCATGGCATTCCCTCGCAAAGAAACCCTTTCTCGCTTTCTTCAAATGTCTTCCACTTGCCCTTTAATAGGAGATTCATGTGTCTCCTCCTCTGGAAGGCCTTTCATGTTTCCTCCATAATTAAGTTAGTTGCCCTTTATGCACTTCCCTCCATAGATTCTACTACATCGGAATTTTCTCTTTTTTTTTTTTTTTTAAAGATGACCGGTAAGGGGATCTTAACCCTTGACTTGGTGTTGTCAGCACCACACTCTCCCGAGTGAGCCACGGGCCGGCCCCCTGGAATTTTCTCTTTTGTTTGCCTCCCCAACTAGGCTGTGAGCTCCTGAGGACATTGACTGGATTTGATATATCTCTGTCTTCAGGGCCCAGAACATAGCCCGACTGGAAGGAATTAATTTCAGGAGATCCTGGTGTCCCTCAAATGCCCTCTGGCTCAAGTGTTCCCGTTCAACCTCTTCCAATTCCTCAGGAGAAGGAAAAGCCAGCTTACCTTCAGGCATCTTAAAATAGCCCAGATCTCAGATAGAAAACCTTCCAATCACAAAAGTATGTAATAGTTGAAAGATAAGATATTTTAAATAGGGGCCAGCCCCTGGCTCACTTGGGAGAGTGTGGTGCTGACAACACCAAGCCAAGGGTTAAGATCCCCTTACTGGTCATCTTTATAAAATTTATATATTTTTTTCTTTTAAATAGGAGTAGTAAGATAACATTTTACCCCTTAATATGGATCCATTTAGTTTATCTCAACAATTATAGGTACTAGATTAACCTTTCTTATTCTCAATATTTGTTATGCACTACTATGGGCCAGACACCTTCCCTTTCACACAATTATATTATTGGCAATAAAGAGTACAGTACTTGTTAAAAGCATAGACCCTAGAGCAAGCCAATCTGCCTAGGTTTCACTCCCAGCTCCACATTTAATAGCTATATGATCTTAGAAAAGTTATATGACATTTAAATGTCTATTTATCTGTAAAATTGGTATGATAATCTTACCTCATACAGAGCTGGTGAGGATTAATTGAATTACTGTATATTTATACTATATGCAAGGGTACTTCAAAAAGTTCATGGAGAGGGCCGGCCCGTGGCTCACTCGGGAGAGTGCGGTGCTGATAACACCAAGGCCACGGGTTCGGATCCCACATAGGGATGGCCAGTTCGCTCTCTGGCTGAGCGTGGTGCTGACAACACCAAGTCAAGGGTTAAGATCGGTCATCTTTTAAAAAAAAAAAAAAAAAAAAGTTCATGGAGAAATTGAATTAAAAGATAATATGAATCCCTCCATGAACTTTTTTTTGGGAGGGGGGGGATGTTTGGCTGGTACAGGGATTGAACTCTGGACTTGGTCTAACCAACTGAGCTAACCAGCCAATTCCGTCCATGATCTTTTTGAAGATCCCTCATATATGTAAGGTTTTTAGAACAGGACTTGGCATGATATAACTGTTATATAAATATTAGCTATTATTATAAAATCCTCCTGCTAATCCTGCAAGCTAGATATTATTATCCCCATTTCACAGATGAGGAAGTTTTAGAATTAAGTTGACTCCCAGGACTGGTAATTGATCCAGATCTCATAATTTGTGTGCACATTTTCTTGGGGCCTTGTCTCTAGGGTACCTTTCTATAGATGGTCATCTGTCCATGTCCTACAAATCATTCATCTGCCAGGGACAGTGTATGTGTGTGGGGTGGTGCTGATGGTGGTAAAATTCCACTTCTGCAGGCATCCTTGCTTGTCATCTACTATTCACTGTTCAAGCTCTTTCCTGGGAGGTCATATACCTGTAAATAATTTATTCAACAGCAGAGATTAATTGAGGCTTTGCAAAACCCTTCCTAAACTAGGAATTCTCTGAGTGACAAATTCCCTCTA
>NW_007726117.1:1472541-1489924 GCF_000696425.1 Galeopterus variegatus | reverse complement strand
GCAAATTCCCTCTTTTTTTTTTTTTTTTTTTTGTCTTTTTTCGTGTCCAGCAACGGATCGCAACCCTCAGTGTTGCTCCCGTACCGGACCGGGACCGGCAACAGGATCGCAACCCTCGGTGTTGCGCCCGCACCTCGCTCAGCCAGTGAGCAGGAACCGGTCTGTATGTGGGATCCGAACCCTCGGTGGGAGCGCCGCCGCGCTCCCAAGCAGCGCACTGTAGCAGTGCGCCACTGGGCCGGCCCGCAAATTCCCTCTTTTACTCTACATTCTTTTCACTGGATCATGTGCCCAATAAATACTTGTCGTTTGTGTCATGCTGTGTACTGGACACTGAGGACACAAATGAATAAGACCTGCCTTCAAGGTGCTCAAGTCTAGTTGGGGGAAAAAGACATATAACAGAAGCATGGTGCCTACAGAAGCAGAGAGGCATCCAACCCAGTTGGGGGGTCAGAGCAGGCTTCCCAGAAGAGGTACTACTTGACTTGGGCTTTGAAGGACAACTAAAAATTATCAAAATTAAAAAGGGAAGGAAAAGTATTCTAGGTATAGGAGCACCAAATGATATGTTTAGGGTCTATAAAGAGTTTGGGATGAGGCACAAAGAGTGTGCATGGGAGGGGAAGAGACCAAGCTGGAAAGGGAGGCTGGGACAGATTATCACAGGGTTTTTGGGCGAAGGTAAGAAGCTTATACTTCATCTTTAATGCTATGGGACATTTGGTTACAACCCTTTTCTGACACAACTGCTTTTTTCTTATAGTTAGCATTTGGTTACATTTATAAATCCAGATTAATTTATTCACTCATCACCATGTGCTGAGCACCCACCTGTATCAGTTCTTACGTACATGCAGGAGGCCTCAGGAATAGACTTTGAGGGACACAGCTTGAAATCTTGTGAGCTTTTTTAGAAGGCACTAAATCTCAGTCCAGACTTGAGACGATTTACCCTGAAATTTGATCCTTTTCCCGCCTTTGGTGTTGCAACTGCTCTGTGTCATTTGGACATGCTGCAGTAAACTGGGTCCACACAAACATTATGGGAATGGCTACGATCACAACAAGCTGAACTAGTCAGCCTGGGTAGGGAACAAATGCCTCCTGTACTCAGGCACATGGAGCCTCATGAGTGAGATGGAGAAGAAAGAGAATATCAGGTCCCTACTCTGGGATTATGTGGTCTAAAAATGCAGGAAATTAGACCTGAAAGACACGTTAGAAATCATTAGTCACATGAGATAAATTGAGCACTTACAAAGTGCCTGACTTTGTGTTGGGACTCAGTGGGCAAAGAAATTAATCAGATCTGGTTCCTGTCCTTAAGGAGCTCAGAGTCTGGTAAAACAGGTGATGTAAAATAGGTAATGAACACAGTGCTTCAGGAGGTGGAGGAGATCTCAGTTGGCTAATCACAGCCCACTATCAACCAGTAAAGATTGGGAAGGTATCCTAGACAACGATAGTGGGTCAAGGTGACATAGTCTTAGCTGAGGCTGGGGAGAAGTGGGAAGGGTAGACCACAGAGAAAATAGCCTGAGGAGTTCAGAGAAGAGGAGTGGTCAGAGCGACTGGTTTGTCTAGTATGGGTGGGGAAGTATCAAGTGGAGTGGTGAGCAGGGGCCAGATGGGAGGGCCTGGAATAAGGAGCTAAAGATGTGGGCATTGTGGAGCCATTGGTTTCCAAATGGGAGTGACACAGTTAGATTTGCCTTTAGAAAGAGAAGAATCTTTTATTGCTGGGCCCTGTGTACTAATCTGTAAAATGAGTCAAAGAAGATGATTTACAAAATCTTTTCAGTGTACATGTCCTACAAATCTGACTTAAAGCAATGCTTCTCAAACTTTATTGTGCATCTGAGTCTCCTGGGGATCTTGTTAAAAATGCAGATTCTAGTTTAGTAGGTCTGGGTGGGGCCTAAGATTCTCTCTTTCTACCAAGATATCAAATAATGCTGATGCTACTAGTCCTCAGACCACACTTTGAGTAGAGAGGAGTTAGGAGTCACTGTTTCCAACCTGTAAGTTCTATGTTACCTTAATTTTTACAGTGTTTTAAAGTTTGCAAAGAGACATACCACCTACCTTATCTCCTTTACTGCTTTCAGCAATTCCTCCTGAGAGGTAAGATAAGGAAACAACACATTTGTGGTTATGTGAAATATCCTGAAAACTTAGGTATAGGGCTGACTGGTTAGCTCAGTTGGTTAGAGTGTGGTGATGACAACACCAGGGTCCAGGGTTTGATCCCTGTACCAGCCAGCTGCCAAACAAAATGAAACAAAACAAGAAACCTTCCTTAGGTATTAAGGTTGGTCTGTCTCCTTCCAGTATCAGGGTGGGGTAGGATTGTACCTTCTAAAAAAAATTTTGTAAATCCTATTTCACAGGATCTGAAAAGAGAATGTATTTAGCCAAAGCCAAACGCTATAAAAGTGGCAGAACAGGAATTAGAATTGAAGCCTCCTACCCCTTTCAGTGCTATTTCCATCATAATTCTCTGCTGCGCACAATGCTCATTCATTCATTCAGTACACATTTATCATACACAAACTACATTTCAGATCTGTCATAACATGTGAATGTGGAGAAAGTTATCATTCAACAACTGGAAAGAGTGAAAGTTACAAAATGTAGGGGGAGAAGACTTATTGGAGTTTGTGTCTTATTGTTGAGTTATCAGCTCTAAAGATGAATTGTAGAGGAAGCCCATTCTGGCAAGAGAGATATCAATATTAATCTCTGACTTTTGTACATACATTCATCAAATACTTGCCAAGCACTACTCTGCACCAGGCCCTATGTCAGATTCTGATGGCACAAGCATGAATCAGACAGTTGTCAGAGAGCCCACAGCTTAGTCTAATGAAGCATTTTACTGTTTACAAGCCCTTTCCACATCATTAATAATAACTGCCATTTGCTGAATGCTTAATATGCGTCAGTGTTATACTAAGCTTTATATGTCATTATCATAATTACCTTAATTCTCGAAAATTTCATTAGAATGTACACTGCATGAGGGCAGGGATTTTTGTCTGTTTTGTTTACTGATGTATACCTAGAACCTAGAAAAGAGCTTGTCACATGACAGGCACTCAAAAAAATTTGTCAAATGAATGAATGAATAAACAGACCTGTTAGGTAGATTCAACCATTATCTCCATTTCACAGGTGAATAAACTAAGGAGCAGGTAGGTAAAATGCTCTGTTTGAGGCCTCCCAAATAGTAAAAGGAAGAATTAAGATGCTTTTAGAAAAACTCAGAATTGTATGACTACAAACCCAATGATCTTACCCTTTGTACACCAGTGGTTCGCAAACTTCAGCTTGAATCAGAATCACCTAGAGACCTTGTTAAAACACAGATTGCTGGGCTGGCTGGTTAGTTCAGTTGGTTAGAACACGGTACTGATAACACCAAAGTCCAGGGTTCTATCCCTGTACCAGCCAGCCACCAAAAAAACACACAGATTGCTGGGCCCCACACCCAGAGTTTCCAATTCAGTAGATCTAAAGTAGGGCTAGAAAATATTCATTTCTAACGAATCTCCTGGTGATACTGATGCTGCTCGTCCAGGGACCATATTTGAAAACCACTGCTCTTTACCAACCAGCCTTCCAATCTCTCATTCATTCCTATAACGTAGATAGAGATTAATATCCCATATCAGATGAGGAAAATGGGGCCAGAAAAGTAACACAGCTTGTCAGCTTTTTTTTTTTTTTTCTTTTTTTATGACTGGTAAGGGGATCTTAACCCTTGACTTGGTGTTGTCAGCATGACTCTCAGCCAGTGAGCAAACCGGCCATCCCTATATGGGATCCAAACCCATGGCCTCGGTGTTATCAGCACCGTACTCTCCCGAGTGAGCCACAGGCCGGCCCCAGAAAAGTAACACAGCTTGTTCAAAGTCCTACAGCAAGTGTGGCATCTCAACATTAGTGTGATTCCAAAGTCCTTATTCTTTATAAACATTGCTGCCTCATATCATGACATATGGGCAGGGGATATAGAGGAAACAGGCAGGGAGGAGGTTATCTGTCAGGAGGCCAAGGTAAAGTGGAAAGGTTACCATCCAACTTACTGCCCAGAGGGAACGGCCCACAACTTCCTCACTAACTTGCAGTGTGCCCTGAAATAAGCCCCTTCCTCTCTGGACTTCAGTCCTCTTCTCTGTAAAGAAGGGCCTTTCCAGCTTAAAGCACGGCCCACGAGCCTCAGACACAGGCATGGAAGCAGAAGTTGAGCTCAGTCCTATTTCTGAATGCTTTGCGCTGGCTCGAGGCCAGGCAGGTCATTTGGGGACTACGTGATATGTAATCACCGCTGTTGAAAACTCGAGTCTGCGCAGGGCTGGCAGCTGTCACAGCCTGTGGTGCAGTGAGGGAGGGCTGCAGGCTCTGCAGGCACGGATTTGAGGGATTGAATGGCCACAGCAGGAAGGGCAGGGTGCCTCCGAAGCTAACCCACCCAATACTGAGGGTCCCCAAGGGATATGCAAAGGATAGCCCCGAGCAAGCCGCCCCGATCCTCCTACCCGCCACCCCTAGCTGCACCTAGCAGCTGAGGAAGACCGGTTCAGCTTAGACAAGAGCACCAATCCCAGGCCTTCAAAGTGACCTCACGGCAAACACGATTGGCCCCCTCTCTCTGCACGGGGCGGGTCCTGTTGGCTCACAGACTGGTAACCCTTGGGGGGAGGCTTAGCTGGCTGTGTGAACTTAAGGAAATCAATTTATTTCTCTGAACTTCCTTTATGAAATGGAGATTCAGGATATTAATAACTATCCTGAAATAGCCCATAAAACAGTGAACACGTCTAAGGAAGACATTTTCCTTTAAAAAGTACTTTTATTATTTTATCTGCTTACAAAAGTAATATGTGATTATTATAAAAATAAGTATGGAAGACAACAGTGGAAGTCCCCTGTACACTATTTCCTCGCTTTTCCCCAGTCCATGGTTAGCAACTACTAAGTTAGTTCAGTGTATTTTCCCTCCATTTTTTTCTAATAATATACAAAAGCTTAATTTTAAACAAAAATTAAATTTTTTTAAACAACTTTTTTTTTTTCACTTAATACATTTGAACATCTTTCAATGTCGGCATGAATAGACCTATTTCATTCTTTTTAATATCTACATTACATTCAAATCCTTTATCATTGGACTAATATAAGAACAGCAGCAACAACAAAAACTGCAACAAATATTTATTTATTTAAGAATTACTGTAGGATACATTCTTGGAAGTTGATAAGCACACTTTAAATGTTAGTAAATATTACCAAATTGCTCTCCTAAAAGGCATCAATCCATATTCCCACCAACAGTGTATAGGAATGCTGGTTTCTCAGCATCCTCATAAACATAGGATGCCAGTCTTTGTTAACCTAATATATGAAAAATAGCACATTGTTTTTAATTTGCCTTCCTTTGATCATTAGGAGGAGCATTTCATATTTTTATTAACTAGTGATTTTCCTCTTCTGAGTTGCATATTCTTGAAACCTTGTGTTTTTCAATTTTGCCTCTATTAAGCCCTAGTCATAATTAAGCACCCAGCGAATGTTTATTGAATGAATGAAGAGTAATGCTGTGAAGAATAAATGAAATAATGTATCTATAGTACTAAACCCATAGTTAGTGATCAATAATTATTAGTAGAATCTAAGCCTGGAGTAGGGAGGTAAGCTCTACAATGTTCTTGGATTCTTCCCTTCAGGATGTAGAATGGTTGTTGTGAACTCTAGGACTGCAAAAGGCCTGGCTTCTCCTGGTCCTCTCACAATGTGTTTTACGGTAAATCACTTGACTTCTCAGACCTTCAGTTTCTCTGCAAGTTTGAACAGTGTCTGCAAGCTGAATCATGCTTATAGAAAAAGGTTATTAGGTGACAAACATGAGATTAATTTACAATAAGCATATATTCATGTATTAATTGAGTAATTAAACCAATTATGTTTAAAAAGTAAATGCAAACAGCTATAAGAATAGAGGAGAAATAAACCTACAGAGATAAGAACAGGACTAAGAAAAAGCTGTCTGCCTTTTGTTAACCTTAAATTTCCTTTTAAAATATGTGACTTAGGACTGGCCAGTTAGCTCACTTGGTTAGAGCACAGCGTTATAACACCAAAGTCAAGGGTTTAGATCTCCCCACTGGCCAGCGTCCAAAATAAATAAATAAAAATAAAATAAAATATGTGACTTCATAACTGGCTCAGCGTCTCTTCCATTTTTTCACCAACTCTCTAGTGCCCTCTACTGCTCAGGTGATCTCATTTCAACGCAATTCAACTCAGCGAATATTAGGGAGAAAAGTATGCTTGTAGCCAGTCTCTGACTTTAGTTATCTATGTCATTCTCACCAAGCCCTGCTCTATTCTTGGCCCTATGACCACAGAAGGCACATAGAGATCACAGTCTGGTGTGGGACACAGATTTTTTTTTTTCCTTTTTGTCTTTTTTCGTGACCGGCAACGGATCGCAACCCTCAGTGTCGCGCCCACACCTCTCTCAGCCAGTGAGCGGCCGGTCTGTATGTGGGATCCGAACCCTCGGCGGGAGCGCCGCCACACTCCCAAGCAGCGCACTGTAGCAGTGCGCCACCGGGCCAGCCTGGGACACAGATTTTTATGCCTCTACAGACATGACAAGAAACATTTCTGGAACAAGAATGACTGAGCTAGACACTATGCTAAGCACATTGCATACATGAACTTTTAGTTCTACCACCAGCCATACAATAGACCTGCATTTACAGAAGAGGAATCAAGCTCACAAACGTGACTGGTTCAAGGTCATAGTTTAGTAAACCTGGGACATAGATTCTGAACTAAGATATGTTCCCCTCCCAAAGCCAGTCCTCCCCTACTACCAGAGTAAAACAAGTGGTGGGAAGCACTGAAGTCGGAGTACCTAAATCTATTTTGGTTGTTCCATCTGGGAAGACTTACAGAGGGGAGGATTTCTGATTTAGGCTGAGAAGGGTGGGCCAGGCACCAAGATCAGAGTAAATAAGGACACAAACTTAGGACCTATTCAGAGAATAAAATGTTGTCCAGGAAGAGAGACAGGAGACGAGGCTAGAATCACATTCACAGGGCCTTGAAGGCCAGGCTAAGGAAAATGGGCTCAAAACCAAAGGTCAGGGCTTCTCAACCTGGGGCACGTGTATTGAAGAGTCCTGTAAGGTGATCAGGGATATAAGAAACCACAGATAAATGTGGCATATCACCCAGAATGTCAATTTTACCAAAAAGCTTGGGGGAAAGGGCAATCTTGTGTTATCTTGTGAAATATGTATTATGAAATTGAATGTGAAATCATATGGATTTTAAAAATAAAACTGGAAAAAAAATCCTAGGATTTCAAAGAAATGTCCCAGCTGCAGTAAGCTGCTCTCCAGTGAAGAAATGGTTGGAAGTAGTCCACTCTCTGCTGCCATTAGAGATAGGTTAGTAGTGGAGCCATTTGGAAAACACTGCTATAGGTGATGGGAAGCCATGGATTGAGCTCCACTGAAGATTCTAGACTAGGGCTGGATGGGATTCGGAGATGAACAAGAACTGATGATTCTTAGTAGGAGCAGGAGAACAAAGCAAAAAATAGGTGAAGTTCCTTTCCTCTTCCCTCGTCTCCTTGACATGTTCTCTTTTACCTCATTCTCTTTTTTTGGCGGCTGGCCCATATGGGCATCCCAACCTTTGACCTTGGTGTTACCAGAACCGTACTCTAAATAAGTGAGCTAACCAGCCAGCCCGCATTCATTTTTTTATTCAGAAAAATATTTACTGCATACCAACTCTCTCACTTACTGTGTGACCTTGGACAAGTTAATTAACCCCTCTGTACCTCAGTTTCCTCATCTGCAGAATGGGAATAATAATAATACCTATCCCATAAGTGAGAATTAAATGAGATAATTCACATAAAGTTCAGCTCTTAGAAATAGAGCCTGGAACAAAGTTCAGCACTGTTTAAGGATTAGCTGTTACAACAGTGATGTTACTACAACCTCTGCTGCTACTGTTTTCCAGTCATCTTCCACAGACATTCATTCCTAAAGTCATTCATGTTGGTGGCTGGGATGGGTCTGTGAAGAACGTAGAGATGAACAAGACTTCCCATTGCATTTGTACAAATTTAATGATTATTGGTTTGTCCAGCTATACCTGGCACATAGAAGGTGCTCAGAATGTTTGCTGAATAAATAAATGAATGTCTTCCTAAATTGCAAGCTCTTTAAATGCAAGGAGCATACTTCCTAGCTGTTATATCCCTAGAGCCGAGCACCTGGTGAGGTGCAGTGTAGGCTCTTAGAGATTAGGAATGGATAAATGACTGCAAGCACAAAAGCATTAAGGCTACAAAGCAGGCATAGATAAGGTGCTGCAGGAAGACCGCCCGTTTGACCGTTGGGTTAGCAGAGGAAATGTGGCTTGCAAAGAATTTAACAGCCCCAGGACTGACTGGAATCCCACACTGGCCGCGCTCCGCCTTCGGGAATCCGGGGAAGAGCGCAGGCGTCGACGTCGCGCCCCGCCCCCGCCGCCGGCTCACGTGACCGTGGGGGCGGAGCGCCGGAGGAGGCTAACCCGGGCTGGGCGAGCCAGAACCATGGCCGGCGTAGTCGACTTCCAGGACGAGGAGCAAGTGAAGTCCTTTCTGGAGAACATGGAGGTGGAGTGCAATTACCAGTGCTACCACGAGAAGGATCCGGACGGTGAGCGCCTGGGGACACGTCGGGGCGGGGTCTGTGGGACGTTCACGACCTCGTGTGTGTTGTGGGAGCGTTGTGTTCCACGAGGAGTTCCGAGCTCTCAGAGGGCGAATGCTCCGCGGGGACCGAGCTTGGAGGCTGCGATGGGAAGAAAGAGAAGTGCTTGGGCATTTGGGAGAAGACGAACTGGGGATACATCAGTGAACGGATGAAATTCCCTGTCCTCAACAAGCTTAAATTCTAGTGGGGGGGGGAGCGGAAATTAGCGTGAAAAATGAATGAAATAGTGTGTTAGAAAGTAGTAAGTGCAATGGGAGAAAGAGCTGAGTGAAAGGTATCAGGAGTTCAGAAGGACAATTTTTTTTTTTTTTTGGCGGCTGGCCGATAGGAGGATCCGAACCCTTGTTCCTAGTGTTAAAACATCGTGCTCTAAACAACTGAACTAATCAGTCATCCCCCGGAAGGGCAATTTTAAGTTGAGTTCTCATGGGGAAGTCACTGAGAAAGTGGCATTTGAACAAAGTCTTGAAGAAGGTAAAGGAGTGAACCATGCAGATCTGCCTATGCTCGGCAGAGGTAACAGCTGGTGAAAAGACCCTGAGGCGGGAATATGCCCCGTGTATTTTGGGAGGTTGAGTTGATTTGAGTGTGGTGTCCACAGGGGCCACCCAGAGTAGCCAATACCTTTGGGTCGTTTTCTTCTTCCTACTTTATTTAAAAAAAAAAAAAAAAAAGGCACAGGCACTACCTTCTAATAGCTTGCAGTCTAATTTCCAGAACATTACATAGCTATTTCTGGAAGCTAACCATAATGCAGACCATAACATAACTGTATGAATGTAACATAACATAACATAACCATAACACGGAGTTGCTCTGCAGTATGATGGCTTAAAAAGAACCCGGGCTGGTTCTTTGAGGGCTGGTCCATGTCCTAAGTATGGAGAGAATTCAGAGAAATTGGGCAAGTGTTGATTAAATGGAGGAGATGTGGGAGAAGAAAGTGCTTTTTGGAAACTTGAAGTTAGGATGTAGTCAGTTAAGTTTGAAGGGGGAGCCTGGGCCACAATATGTCAGGCCTTGAAGCCAGGGTAAGGAATTTAGACTTTGTTCTGTAGGCCATGGAGAGCCATACCTGTTGTTTGAGGAGCAAATTCATGGTAGTGTACTGTGGAAAATATACAGAGTAATGAAGTAGAGAAGGGTGGACATACAGTGACTGGCTGCGGCACTTTAGAAAGAGAGCCTGCGAATAGGCTGTCATTATTATAGCTGCTGGAATAGTAATTTCCTTGAAAGTCATAATCTGTCTCCTGGGTAACTGATAGAGCCTTCTACCCTGTCTCTCTGTTAGCACCCTTCAAATCCATTTTCTACTTGCAGATAAACTGGTATTTTTTTTTTATATATATATTAAGTGTTTATTTGATTATTAAATAATATGTTTGTTATCAGTGCCCAAGTGTCTCCCCTCACACACTTAAGTTCCTCTATAAAACATGCATATAAAAAGTAACTGTTTTAGTCCATTTTGTGTTGCTATAACAGAAATACCTGAGACTGGGTAATTTATAAAGAAGAGAGGTTTATTTGGCTTACGATTCTGGGACAGTTGCATCCGGCACGGGCCTCAGGCTGTTTCTGCTCATGGCGGAAAAGTGGCAGGTACAAGCTGATCACATGGCAAGAGGAAGCAAGAGGTGCCAGGGTCCTATAAACAACAAGCTCTGGTGGGAACTAATAGAGGGAGAACTCACTCATTACTCACCCCCTCCCCCAGGGAGAGCATTAATCCATTCATGAGGGAACTGCCCCCATGACTCAATCAGTTTCCAACACTGCCACATTGGAGATCAAATTTCCATATGAGTTTTGGAGGGGACAACACATCCAAACTCCATCGGTAACCTTTTAAAAATGCAAATTGAATCATATCATTTCCATTCTTAAAACCTTCTAGTTGTTTCTTGTTGCACTTGGAATAAAATCCCAACTCCTTCCTGTGTTCCACAAGGCCCTGTGATCTGGTCCTTGCCTTCCTCTCTTCATTTCCTGTCCCACTCCTCCTCCTCGATTCAGCCATATTATACTTTATTTATGCCAAGCTTATTTTCTCTTTCAGGGCTTTATATTTACCTTGTGCCAGGAATTTCTGCCTCCTTCCCATTTTGTTGTCTTTAAACAGTTAGTGCTTTCTGGTTATTCAAGACTCAGATCAGACATCACAGTCCTCAGTGACCCTCCCTGATTACCCAATCTGTGTTAACCATTCCCCAAACGTGCATAACAAACTAAATCATCATCCTGTTTTATTTCGATTATAACATTTATTCTTGTTTGAATACATCTTGTAAATTTTAGGAGGGCAAATGTATTCCCAGCATCTAGAGCCATGTCTGGTACATAGGTGCATATAGAAGCTCAAATATTTGTTGAATGAAATAAAAGAGATATGTGGTGTTGCTGGGGATGAAGAGGATAGAAGAGAGAGATGTTAAGAAGAGAAGCTTGGGCCGGCCCGTGACTCACTCGGGAGAGTGTGGTGCTGATAACATCAAGGCTACGGGTTCGGATCCCAATAGGGATGGCCGGTTAGCTCACTGGGTGAGTGTGGTGATGACAACACCAAGTCAAGGGTTAAGATCCCCTTACTGGTCATCTTTAAAAAAAAAAAAAAAAAAAAAGGGCCGAGCCCGTGGCGCACTCGGGAGAGTGCAGCGCTGGGAGCACAGCAGCACTCCCGCCGCGGGTTCAGATCCTATATAGGGATGACCGGTGCGCTCACAGTGCTCACTGGCTGAGCGCGGTGCGGCCGGTCTCAATAAAGGACAAAAAAAAAAAAAAAGAAAGAAAAGAAAAAAGAAGAGAAGCTTGCTGAGACTGGGAGGCTGCCAAGGAGGGGAAGCCTATTTCCACCTCATTTGGTAGCTGCGTTGTCTACTCTGTCTTTGGGCTTCATATTCCCAGCCTGGCTGAGGAGTAAGAAACAGTCATCCCAACATCCCTTTCTTGCTGCTACAAAGACTAGCCCAGGTGCCCTTTTTGTTTTCAGTGTTTTTTACTGCTGAACTTCATGAGAGTTTCCAAAGCTAGCAAAGTTTTAATCATGGAAGTTAGTGGGTCTTTGGGCCAGGCTGACAGGGAACAGAAGGGCTAACCAGTGATGGAGCCAGTGCAGGGGCCAAGGTCTCCCCAGTCCATAGTTGCTCAGTCCCTGGCTAAGGGGAGACAGTGCCATTTGTGGGAATGGCTGTTCACCACCTGGGTTTTTGTGATAAGGTCGGCTTGCCACACCTCAGGAAGACAGGGGCTGGTGCTAAATAAAAGACAGTCTGACCTGCCACACCTGGGTCCTCCCCACTGCTCAGCAGCAGCCCTCGACATGAAGAACAGCTCTTGCCCTCTTTTCCCAGGTTGCTATCGGCTGGTGGACTATTTGGAGGGGATCCAGAAGAATTTCGATGAGGCTGCCAAGGTGTTGAAATTCAACTGTGAAGAGAACAAGCACAGTGATAGCTGCTACAAACTGGGGGCCTATTATATGACTGGAAAAGGTAAGAAGAAGCCTGCTTTCTTTGGTTCTCCTCATTGGTACCAGTACTGGCATCACACCTGAGCATCATGCTGAGCTCTTTGCAGAAGGGTCCTCACAGGCATTGGGAAGAGTGCATTGTAGGACGATTTGGAGATGAGTTCAACAGAATGATGGAGGGAAGAGCACAGTCTTTCATTAGGCATACCTTAGGGAATGCTGTTTGCAGGTACTGGGACCTCAAGCCAGTCATTTAACTCTGTGCCTCAGTTACATCACCTGTAAAGTAGGGGGAAACAGTACTTGCTTCATAGGGTTTTTATGAGGATTAAATAAGATAACGTAGACAAAGACATCAGCACATGCCTGGCACAGAATAAGGGATCAGTAATTATTAATTCCTTTCCTTCTTTTTTTTTTTTAACTGGTAAGGGGATCGCAACCCTGGGCCGGCCCTTAATTCCTTTCCTTCTATCTTTTCTCCTTCTACCCTAATTGTAGTTATATGTGAGTTGTGTTTAAGTTATCTGTTGCTAGATAACAAATTACTGCAGTAGTTTCTGAGGGTCAGGAATTTGGGAGTGGTTTAGTTGGATGCTTCAGGTTATCTCATGAGGTTGCACTCAAGATATTGGCAATTGTCTCTGGATTGGTGTTGTGGTAAAGTTTTGGGTTCCTTTTGTTTTATACTGTATTTTACTATATTTTCTACAAGGACTTTGAGTTCTTTATTAAATCAGGGAAAACAAAAGATGCTGTGAAGTTATTTCTTCCTCTATTATAAGATAAACTTGGGCTGAGCCCGTGGCGCACTCGGGAGAGTGCAGCGCTGGGAGCGCAGCAGTGCTCCCACCGCGGGTTCGGATCCTATATAGGGATGACTGGTGCGCTCACAGCGCTCACTGGCTGAGCGCGGTGTGGCCGGTCTCAAAAAGAAAAAAAAAAAAAAAAAAAAAAAAGTAAAGTCCTCCTTAAGTATTTCCTGTACACAGTAAAGCAGTGAATTGGACATGGCCCAGTAGAGGGGAAGAAAAATTTATACTAATACCCGTTACACCAGGGAGAGCTTGATAAGCATCTTCAGAGAGAGACATATAAAGTACTGCAGGGGTTTGGTGTGGGGAACATGTCATCATTGGAGTGCTGTCTTGAAGGAGGAGACACTGAAACTGGTCCTGGAAGGACAGAGCAGATTTTGTTTGAGGTGGAATAGAGTTATGTCCCAAGCAGAGAGAAGGTGAGCAGTGTGAGGGAACACAGAGTTGTTTGGAGAACAACAATACTTAATCCTCTGTTAAGCTGACATTCTTAAATAAATTTCTCCAGGTGTTTAAACCAAAATTGTCACAGAACATTCTGTTAGCTGATTTTTGCTACTTAAGCCTTTTTGGATTGCTTAGCAGACCTTGAGCCCTGGCATGATTAAAAACCAATACTGTTGACTCCCCCTGCCTAGTTCTGAGCCAAAGGATTTTCCAGTTTTTTTTATTTCACTTTCTCTCTGAAAATATACCCAGTGTCCTTTCTTGACACAGACTGGCCAATAACTTTCCTTTTACAGAGGATAGCAGGAGGCTAAAGAACCCATTGTTGGTCCTGAGCACATTGGCACTGTGGCATCGAGCAAGGCATTTTCTTTCCCTGAACTACAAATTCCTCATTGACTAAATGAGAGTAATAAAGTTTCCTCTTACCTTTTTCATAGGATTTTCCTGGGTATCAAATTAGATCATCAATATTACTGCTTTGTTACATTCTGTCAGTGTGAACAGATCTGGTTTGTATGGGTTGCTGCAGAGGTTACTTTGGATTGCACAATTAGAGTGATGCAAGGAATGTTTTGGCCATGTGTTTCCATCTATGAAATCAGCTTTGAACTATTCTTGTGAAGCTATCTATATGTCCAGCAAAAGGAAATGGAAAATAATTCTGATACATCTTTTTTATGAAAAATTATACAGCTAATAAAACAGATGATAAAGGGCCAGCCCGGTGGTGCACTCGGTAGAGTGCGGCGCTTGGGAGTGTGGCGGTGCTCCCGCCGAGGGTTCGGATCCCATATAGAGACCGGTCCACTCACTGGTTGAGCGCAGTGTGGGTGCGACACCAAGGGTTGCAATCCCGTTGCCGGTTGCGGTACAGGCACGACACCGAGGGTTGCGATCCCGTTACTGGTCATGAAAAAAGACAAAAAAAAAAAAAAGGAAAAAAAAGAAAACAGATGATAAGAAGGGTTTCTAATGGGGAGTGAAGAAGGTTCATGATTACAACATGTAAAATCAAAACAAGACCAGACTACATAGAAAAGGTACTGGAGGAAACACACCATAAATTAGAGAGTGGTGGTCTCTAGGTGGTGGGAACAGTGGATGATGTTTTTTCCCCTTTCTAGTTAAGTGTTTTCAATTTTCTCTTCTAAGAGGCAGAATTGCTTTATAGGAAGAAATGAAATCTTAGTTAATGATAATTGCAAACAAATCTTTATCTGTAGTTAAGACCACTCTTGTGGACTCTAGACAGCGTATAGCTGACTGCTTACTCGACAATTCTACTTGCAGTTCTCACTGGCATCTCAAACTTAAAAGGCCAATATGGAATCCTCATTTGTTTTCTTCTCCCCACAATTTATCACACACACACACACACACTTTCTTCCATTTTAGTAAATAGTATCTCTATCCACCTAGTGGCTCATGGCAAAATCTGTCTCAAATCTGTCCCATCTCTCCCTCCTCATTGCCACCATTCTTAATAAAGCCACCCTCCTCTTCTACTTAGATTACACTTAGGAGATTAATGCAGGTCTTCAATCTTCTTTCTATAAGGCAACTAAAATGAACTTTTACAATATAAACCACGGATAGGATAAAATATATAAAGCAAATGTTTTTAGACATTAGACAACAGGCAGTATAATACTGTGATCCCTGAGAAAAGGGAAACACAAGGTAAGCCCCATCCACGATCACTTTGGCTTTCTGCCTGTCGATACTTTCCAGACTTGGTACAAAGAAGTGGAAGCCAAGCAGATCATGGTAGTCTTGCTGAATTGAGGAGGCAGAGGTCAGAGTTCCTGGCCATTGAGGTGGCTGGAATTTGCAGGACAGGATACCAGAGAAGAAGGAGCTACACAGACAAGGAGTTCCAAAAATCCACATGTAGTTGCTCTTTGGCCCAATGGGAAGCTTCACGTGCATAGGGCAAGGCCCTGAGAGACCTTCCAATGAAAAGCTGCTGGGGAACTGTGAGCTGGAAAGAGATTCCAGAGGTTTCACAGTGCTGGGTGTGTTTGAATTTCAAACAGCCATAGCAGGGAGACCTCACTGACCATCACAAGTACTCAATTGAGACTCCACAAAGGCCGTGCCTTAGTAGTAAGACTACTCTAGATTTGCTTTAACAAAAATTAGCCAAGTACAAGTCTCAAAGGATCAGGGTGATACACCAGTGTATTAGCTACCTTCCAGAACAAAATTCAACAGTCTTGAAAGGAATACAGCAAAATCCACATTGAACAAATTATCATCTACCATGTCCAGCATAATTATTAAACAAGAAAAAAAGCAATCAATAGAAATATACCAAGATATGACAGAGAAGTTGGGATTAGCAGTCAAATATTTTCAAGTGGGATAAACATGTTTAAAGGTTTAAATAAAAGATGGACATAATGAGTGAACAAGTGGGAAATTTCAGTAGAGAAATTGAAGCTATTAAAAAGAAACAGGGCTGGCTGGTTAGCTCAGTTGGTTAGAGTGAAGTGTTGATAACACCAAGGTCCAGGGTTCAATCCCTGTATTGGCCAGCTGCCAAAAATAAATAAATAAATGACTAATAGAAATAAATAAATCAAAATAACCAAATGAAATTCTAGAGTTGAAAAACATAATGTTTGAAATGAAAAGTTTATTAGACAGGCTTAACAGTAAATTAGACACTTGATGAGAAGAAAATCAGTGAACTTGAAAGATCAATGAACTTGAAGACAGGACTGTAGACATTATCTAAATTAAAGTACTGAGAGAAAAAAACCACAAAAAAAGAACAACGTCTCAACTTGTGGTTCAATATCCATCAGTCTAACTTATGTGTATTGGAATCCCAGAAAGAGAACTGAAAGAGATTGGAGCAGAAAAACATATTTGAAGAAATAGTACATGAAAATTTTCCAAATTTGAGGAAAACTATCAGCACACATATTCATGAAGCTCAATGAACCCAAGCATGATGACCAAAGAAAATCACATCTGGACATGTTATTGTCAATTTATTGAAAACCAAAGGTAAAGAGAAATTCTTAAAAGCAGACAGAGAAAAGACACTCTGGGGAACAGTGGGAAGAATTACCATTGACTTCTCATCAGAAGCAGTGTACGCCAAAAGATATAAAAATGACTGACATCTTTTAAATGCTGAAAGAAAAAACTATGGAATTTGAATTAAAATGAATTCATTATGAATTAATTAAACTTGAATTAAAGTGAATTAAAAATGAAGGTGAAATAAATTCATCTTCAGATACAGGCTGAGAGAATGAGTCACTAGTGGACTTACACTACAGGAAATGCTAAAGAAAGTTGTTTAGGGTGAGGGAAAATGATAACATGGAAAGTAGGATTCATACAAAAGAATAAAGAACTCTGGAACATGTGTGTAAATATAAGACTTTTCCCCTCATTTCTTAATGTCTTTATTTTTTTATTATTATTATTATTTTTTAATGTTTCAGGTTTTTATTTTGCAACATAAGCTTTTTCTTTTTCTTTTTTTTTCCTTTAAATTTTTATTTTATCGATATACAATGTGGTTGATTATTATGGCCCATCACCGAAACCTCCCTCCCTCCTCCCTCTTCCCCCTCCCACTCTGGATCCACTCATCCGATGATGGACATTTGGGCTGGTTCCAACTCTTGGCTATTGTAAAAAGAGTGCTGCAGCTCCCTCCCTCCTCCCTCTTCCCCCTCCCACCCAACAATGTCCTTTCCGTTTGCTTGTTGTAGCAACTTCAAAAAATTGTAGTTATTATATCTTCTTCCCCCCACCCCCGGTTTTTTTGTGTGTGTGTGTGAGTGAATTTATTTATTTATTTTTAGCTCCCACCAATAAGTGAGAACATG
>NW_007726117.1:1471228-1472428 GCF_000696425.1 Galeopterus variegatus | reverse complement strand
TCTCCAGTGCGCCACCGGGCCGGCCCTCAGTGTAGTTTTGATTTGCATTTCCCAGATGCTGAGTGATGTTGAGCATTTTTTCATATGTTTGTTGGCCATTTGTATATCTTCCTTAGAGAAATGTCTATTTAGCTCTTTTGCCCATTTTTTAATTGGGTTGCTTGTTTTTTTCTTGTAAAGTTTGAGTTCCTTGTATATTCTGGATATTAATCCTTTGTCGGATGTATATTTTGCAAATATTTTCTCCCACTCTGTTGGTTGTCTTTTAGCTCTGTTAATTGTTTTTCTTAATGTCTTTAAAAGACTGTTTAAAGCAAATATAACAATATATATAGAAATAAAACAAAATACATGGCGGCAATAGCACAAAGGATGAAAATGTGGTAAATGAAAGTATGCTGTTGTAGAATATACAGGGAACTCAAACACCTTAACAATAAAAAAGACAAGTAACCTGTTTAAAAAATGGACCAAGGAGCTGATAGGCATTTCTCAAATAAAAATATACAAATGACCACAGACACAAGAAAAAATGCTCAATATCACTAAACATCAGGAAAATGAAAATCAAAACCACATTGAGATATCATCTCACCCAAGTTAGACTGGCGATTATTAAGAAGATAGAGAATAATAAATGCTGACAAGGATGCAGAGAAAGGGAAACCCTCCTACACTGTTGGTGGGACTGAAAATTAGTGGAGCCATATGGAAAACTGTATGGAGTTTCCTCAAACAAATGCAGATAGAGCTGCTGTACAATCCACCAATCCCACTGTTGGGTATATACCCAAAGGAATGGAAATCATGTCGAAGTCATCACCTGCACTCCCATGTTCATCGCAGCTCTATTTACAATAGCCAAGATATGGAACCAACCTAAATATCCATTGATGGAAGACTGGATAAGGAAAATATGCTATATATACAGAATGGAATACTACTCAGCCATAAAAAAGAATGAAATTCTGTCATTCATAGCAACATGAATGAGCTTAGAGAAAATTATGTTAAGTGAAGTCAGGAACAGAAAGAAAAATACCACATAATACTCATAAGTTGGGGCTGGCCCGGTGGCGCACTGGATAGTGCGCCGCTTGGGAAGCGCGGCGGCGCTCCTGCCCGAGGGTTCGGATCCCACATACAGACCGGTTCCCGCTCACTGGTTGAGCAAGGCGCGGGAGCAACACCGAGGGTTGC
>NW_007726117.1:1461683-1471074 GCF_000696425.1 Galeopterus variegatus | reverse complement strand
TTGCCGGCCCCCGGTCCGGTACGGGGGCGACACTGAGGGTTGCGATCCGTTGCCGGACACGGAAAAAGACAAAAGACAAAAAAAAAAAAAAAAATACTCATAAGTGGGAGCTAAAAAAAATAAAGAACGAACAACAATCACAATAATTTGTTGAACTTTCAAAAGGAGAGAACAGAACTGAGGCCACCAGAGATGGGAAAGGGGGGTGGGGGTTAGTGAGAAATTGGTAAAGGGCCACAAAAAACGATTATATTAAGCTGTTGTAAGGTCCGGCCCATGGCTCACTCAGGAGAGTGTGGTGTTGATAACACCAAGGCCACGGGTTCGGATCCTACATAGGGATGGCCGGTTTGCTCACTGGCTGAGCGTGGTGCTGACAACACCAAGTCAAGGGTTGAGATTCCCTTATTGGTCATCTTTAAAAAAAAAAAAAAAATGTTGTAAAGCTCTTACATTGTATGTGAAGTGGTATAATATCAATTTGTGGTAGATTGTGATAAGTTAAGGATACATGTTATAATCACTAGATAAACCACTAAAAAAAGAAGAGGTATTGGCTGGCCAGTTAGCTCACTTGGTTAAAAAAAGAAGAGGTAGAACTAAAAAGCCAGTTATGGGAATGAAATGGAATATTAGAAATATGTACAATTCAGGGCCGGCCTGGTGGCGCACTCGGTAGAGTGCGGCGCTTGGGAGTGCTGCAGCGCTCCCGCCGAGGGTTCGGATCCCATATAGAGACCGGTCCACTCACTGGTTGAGCGCGGTGCGGGCGCGACACCGAGGGTTGCGATCCCGTTACTGGTCACGAAAAAAGACAAAAAGAAATAGTTAAATGTATGGGCCGGCCCGGTGGCGCACTGCTACAGTGCACCGTTTGGGAAGCGCGGTGGCGCTCCCGCCGAGGGTTCGGATCCCACATACAGACCGGTTCCCGCTCGCTGGCTGAGCGAGGTGCGGGTGCGACACCGAGGGTTGCGATCCCGTTGCCGGTCCCGGTCCGGTACGGGCGCGACACTGAGGGTTGCGGTCCGTTGCCGGACACGAAAAAAAAAAAAGAAGTAATTCAGGAGTGGTGAAGCTCTTATGAAAACATTGGTTATGAGCAGGATGCATTTAGAATAAATATTGGGCTAAATACAGTTACTGAGTAGGATGTAAATAGTGTAAACATAACTATAACATTTACAGCACTTATTACTTGCCAGGTCTTTGTAAGAATGTATTTAAGCTTCCTACCTATGAAGTAGATACTATTATCCTTATTTTACAGATGAGGAAAACTGAGGCTTATAGAGGTTAAATAACATCTGTAAGGTCACACAGCTAATAAATACTGGAGCCAGGACCGGAGCCCAGACTTCGTTAAGCACCTGCTGTGCTGTCTCCCTAAGCTGAAATAACATAACCAACAAAACAGCAGGTGAGGGAGGCACTGTGGACGTATGAGGTCCTCACCTTTTAGGGTTGTGACTCTATAGTTGTGAGAGTGTATTCTGTCTAAAATTTAGTTCGAAAAATAAAAACAATGATTCTAACCTTTTGATATTTTTTTCTAATCTCTTCATAACTCTAGGGGCTCATTTAAGAATGTTCTCTGTGGGGAGGAAATATTAATTTGAAGGTCAGCAGTTTCCTTAGTTTCATTTCAGTTTGGTTTTCTTCTGATAAATTCAATTAAAATCAAAGTTACATTTTTTATTGACGAAGAGCATATGTTACACAGTTTTTCAGAGTACTTAAATCTATTATCCATATAGCCAGGCAGCATTTAATCTGAACACATGTTACAAATATGACAGGAATGGTGTCCGCTTAATGATAATGATGTTTATTTCTAACCATCATTTGGAATGATTAAAGAATAATGTTAGAGTGTTTATATTTTTTGAGAAGGAGGGATGGTACATAGGGATTTCAAATTTTTTTTTTTTTTTTTTTTTTTTTTTTTTTACAAAAGATGACCAGTAAGGGGATCTCAACCCTTGGCTTGGTGTTGTCAGCACCACGCTCAGCCAGTGAGCAAACCGGCCATCCCTATATAGGATCCGAACCCGTGGCCTTGGTGTTATTAGCACCGCACTCTACTGAGTGAGCCACGGGCCGGCCCTGGATTTCAAATTTTATATACAAAGAAAAAACAACTTAAAAAAAGTGAGCCTTGCTACCACCTCTGCTTAAGATTATTTAGTAGTTTCCCATTGATTTTAGGATTAAATCCAGGGTCTTTTTTTTTTTTTTTTTGTCTTTTTTGAGACTGGCCGCACTGCGCTCAGCCAGTGAGCCCACCGGCCATCCCTATATAGGATCCGAACCCGCAGCAGGAGCACTGCTGCGCTCCCAGCGCCGCACTCTCCCGAGTGCGCCACGGGCTTGGCCCAAATCCAGGGTCTTTAATGTGACCCAGCAGACCCTGCATGATCTGGCCTCTCTCTCCAGCCTCCCTCCGCCAGTAATTTCTGGGTTCTAAGCACAATGACTCTAACCAAATGTATCCTATTTGTCTTACCTGGAAAATCCTTCACCTATATTTTCTTTTTTCATTATACATGGCTCAGTGTCCCTTCTTTGGGGAAGCTTTCCTCGACCTCACCCCCTCATCTAGGTCAGGGCCCTGATACATTCTCATAGCACCCTAACCACCCTATACTTTTTCTCCAAAACCTGTCACATTTAAAATTACCATACAAGTAAATGTACAGTAGTTCCCCCGTATCCAAGGGGGTATGTTCCAAGACCTCTCTGGTGGATGCCTGAAACTGTGGGTGGTACACAGCACTATACACTGTTTTTTCCTATATGTACACAAATATAATAAAGTTTTATTTATAAATTAGGCACAGTAAGGGATTAAGAATAACTAATAATTAAATAGAACAGTTATAACAATATACTGTTCACAGGTTCATGGATTAGTCCTTACCATAGATCTTAGCAACCTCAGCATACAATTTTTTTTCCTTATTAAGAACTTTCACCTCTTCACTTAAAGGAAGTAATTTACAGCCGGTCTTTGGCATATCTGAATTGCCAGCATTTGGGGGCCATTATTAAGTAAAATAAGGGTTTACTTAAACAAATGCGTTGTGATCCTGTGACAGTCAATCTGATAACCTAGACAGCTACTAAGTGACTCAGGGATGGATAGTGTATACTGTGGACATGCTGGACAAAGGGACGATTCACATTCCCGGTGAGACTGAGTCGGATGGCACAAGATTTCACCAGGCCACTCACAATGGTGCACAATTTAAAACTTATGAATTGTTCATTTCTGGAGTTTTCCATTAAATATTTTCAGGCCAACATCAACCTCAGGTAATTGAAACTGTGGAAAGCGAAACCATGTCTGGTTTCTCACTGTAACCCCATAAGGTAGATATTATTATCATTCCCAGTTTCTTTCTCCTTTACTGTTTGGGCTTCCTCATAAGATATCATTTGAACAAAAGATTCCATGACTGAAAAAGCTGCACACTATGCAATGCTACCTTTCTTTCATGCTGTTTTAGCTAATGGTATAGGGACATTATTCAGAAATTGTTCCCTAACTTTGGCCTGAGACGTTTGGGATCTGCCCTGGCTTGTGTTTACTTTATTCTTTGCTTTCCTTCCTCACAGGTGGACTGACCCAGGACCTGACAGCTGCCTCCAATTGCTTTCTGATGGCCTGCGAGAAGCCTGGAAAGAAATCTGTGGAAGCATGTCACAATGTTGGTCTCCTGGCACATAATGGACAGGTCAATGAGGATGGCCAGCCCAACCTGGGGAAGGCCAGGGACTACTACACAAGGGCCTGTGAAGGTGGCTATGCCTCCAGCTGCTTCAACCTCAGCGTCATGTTCCTGCAGGGTGCCCCTGGTTTTCCCAAGGATATGGGCCTGGCATGTAAATACTCAATGAAAGCCTGTGACTTGGGCCATGTCTGGGCCTGTGCTAATGCCAGCCGCATGTATAAGCTCGGGGATGGTGTTGATAAGGACGAGGCCAAGGCTGAGGTGCTAAAAAATCGGGCCCAGCAGCTGCACAAAGAACAGCAGAAAAGTGTCCAGCCCTTAACGTTTGGGTAGTGTGACCCACCCCCTCTCCCTAAGCAGCAGGTGGCTGGAGGCTGGCACCTCCTGTTTCTGAGACCTGATGCAGCCCTTGAAGGTCAACCTGTTGAAGCAGGAAAACTTGGAACTTGGTATCAGTAGCTCTGGTTACACAGATCCAGTGCCCCAGAGTGTCCCCTACTGGGATGTAGCCTGCAATGTTTATTTCAATCAGTGTTCCTTTATCTAGGTGTGTTCTGTGAAGACACCCACATTTATGGGGTTTTAGTTTTTAAACTCTTGCAGCTCTGAGAAAAATAGGAGCAAACTTGAGAGCCATAGAGATGGGGGCAAGGGGAAACAAATAACAGGAATTTGGAAAAATTACCAGCCCTAGGGCCTGAAGGAATCAGCCATCATCATCATTATTATTATCATTATTATAATTTTAGTTGGGAGGGTATGAAAATCAGAAAGTGTCTTGATTTATGTAATAGAGGTCTTAAGGAGCTAAGAACAGTTAAATAGTCATGACTGCCACCCTCTGACTTACGTAATCATTGGTGTGGGCTTCCCTTTTGCCTTTAGCGTGAGATCTTTCAGAAACATCATAGAGATCAGGAGGGATATGCAACATAAAGGCTAAAGGTTGTTTTGCTTCAGGGTTACTAAAGAAGAAGAAACATGAGCCTGCCTTCTAGAAGAGACGTTCACAGTTACAAATTAGCATCCCTGGTTCACTCACCTGGCACTGCTCATCATGCTAAGGAAGCACATTATTCCCAAGGCAACTTTAGCTAGGAATTTATAAGCAAGGATTTTGTGACATATTTTGCCTACTGGAACTGAAACTTTTGACTGTGCCTGTGAATAAACTATTTTGACTGATTTGTAGTTTACGTTATTAGTGTATTCTCAGATTCTGGGTAGGGTGGAGAGTATTATTGGTTGTGCCTTTTTTAAAAAGAACATTTGCTTTTTCTGTTATCTCTCGAGCTTGTCACCAGGGGGCGAGCTTGTCATTTTCCTGCTGATAACAGGACCATTATATCTGTCACCACCTACTGTTTTCATCTTCCAGTTTTGCAGCTGTCCAAGAAGGAAGGCTTACTGTGTGGATGAAGGTTTGTTAGCACAGTTGGCCAGCTTCTCAAGTTGATAGAGGAGACAGACTTTCCCAAGTGCAGAGAGGAGATCTTAAAAGGCATTAAGTTCATCTTAAAAATGTATAGTAGCCTTTGGTGTGCTTAAAATTGAATCTGTAGGCCAACAGGCATATGAAAAGATGTTCATCACTAATCATATGGGGAATGCAAATCAAAACCACAATGAACTCTTAAAACACAGCAGTAAGAAAACAACCTGCTTAAAAAATGGGCCAAAGATTAACAGACACCTCACCAAAATGATACACAGATGGCAAAAAGACTATGAAAGATGTTCTATACGTGTCATCAGGAAATGCAAATTAAAACAACGAGACCACTATACATTTATTAAAATGACCACAAACCAGAACACTGACAACACAAATGCTGGTGAGGATGTGGAGCAACAGGAACTCTCATTCATTGCTGGTGGGAATGCAAGATAGTACAGCCACTTTGGAAGACAGTGGTTTCTTACAAAACTAAACATACTTTTATCATATGATCCAGCAATCTCATGCCTTGGTATTTAGCCAAAGGAATTGGAAATATATCTGTGCAAAAACCAGCACACAGATAGATGGAATATTATTCATTGCTAAAAAGAAATGAAGGGCTGGCCAGTTAGCTCCCTCAGTAGAGCATGGTGCTGGTAATACCAAGGTCAAGGGTTTGGATCCCTGTATTGGCCAGCCACCAAAAAAAAAAAGGTTATCATCCATGAAAACACATGGAGGAACCTTAAATGAATATTACTAAGTGAAAAAAGCCAATCTGAAAAGGATAAATATTATGTGATTCCAACTATATGACATTGGTATCTATTGTGGAAAGACAGAACTATGGCGACAGTAAGAAAAAGGGGGGGGGGGAGTAGTAAGGGGAGAGAAGGATTAATAGAGGAGGGGATTTTTAGGACAGTGAGACTAGTATTTGTGATGGTGAGTAAATGCCATTACACATTTGTCCACACCACTAAAATGTACAAGAGTGAACCCTAATGTAAACTATGGACTTTGGGTGATTATGATGTGTCAATAGAGGTCCATCAGTTATAATAAATGTACCATTCTGGTGGGAGATGTTGATAATGGAGCAGGCTATGCATGTGTGGGGGCAGGGAGTACATGGGAAATCTCTGTGCCTTGTGTTCAATTTTGCTGTGAACCTAAAACTGCTCTAAGAAAACAAAGTCTATTAAAAAACAAAAGTACAATGAGATAACTGCCTCACAACCATAAGGATGGCTACTATTAAAAAACTAAAACAACAAAATAAGTGTTGGCAAGGACGATTCCAATTCCAGAGAAATTGGAATCCTTGTACACTGTGGGAATGGAAAATGGAAAACAGCATTGGCAATTCCTCAAAAAATTAAAAATAGAATTGCCATGTGATCCAGCAATTCCACTTTTGGGTACATATACAAAAAAATTGAAAATAGGGTCTGTAAGAGGTATTTGTACACCATGTTTTTTTTTTTTAATTGTGACATAGTGGATTGTATTTATCTGTGGAGTACAGTTGAATATCAAGACCTGTGTGCGATATGTGATGCTCAAATCAGGATAATTAGTGTATTCAACATTATACAATGTAATTGTTTTTTGTGGGCCGTTATCGATTCCCCCCTTACTCTCCCTCCCGCTCCCCCTTTCTCACCTCTGGTAACCTCAGTTCTGTTCTCTCCTTTTGAAAGTTCAACAGATTATTGTGAGTGTTGTATCTTTCTTTCTTTTTTTAAGTTGTTTATTTTTTAGCTCCCACTTATGAGTGAGGACTCTTCCATGTTGCTGCAAATGGCAGTATTTTGTTCTTTTTTATGCAGAGTAGTATTCCATGTGTACACCTGTGTTCATAGCAACAGCAATCACAGTAGCCAAAAGATGGAAGCAACCCAAATGTCCATCCACAGATGAATAGATAAACAAAATGTGGTATGTACATACAATGGAATATTATTCAGCCTTAAAAAGGAAGGAAATTCTGATACATGCTACAGCATGGATGAAACTTGAGGACATTATGCTACATAAATAAGGCAGTCACAAAAAGACAAATACTGTATGAGTTATATATAACTCAGAAACAGAAAGTAGAATAGTGGTTGCCAGGGGCTGAGGTGAGGGGGAGATGGGGAGTTGTGTAATGTGTACAGAATTTCAAATTTGTAAGATGAAGTAATCCTGGAGATGGATTGCACAACGTGAATATACCTAACGTGACTGAACTGTACATTTAAAAATGGTTAAGATGGCAAATTTTATGTATATTTTCCCACAATTTTTTACAAAACAGTAAACATTTACTGTTTTAAAAATGAAAGGTTTGGGCTGGCCCAGTGGCGCACTGCTACAGTGCGCCGCTTGGGAGCGCGGTGGCGCTCCCGCCGAGGGTTCGGATCCCACATACAGACCGGTTCCCGCTCACTGGCTGAGCGAGGTGCGGGCACAACACTGAGGGTTGCGATCCGTTGCCGGACACGAAAAAAGACAAAAAGGAAAAAAATAAAAAAAAAAGAAAGGTTTGAAGTTTTTGGTTAGAAAAGTAATATGTTCTCCTGAGATGCAATTTGGTACAAAGCAGAAGAAACCATTACCCCTCACTATCTTTTACCACCTACAGCAACACCGAGGGTTGTGATCCCGTTGCCAGTCCCGGTCCGGTACGGGCGCAACACTGAGGGTTGCGATCCGTTGCCGGACACGAAAAAAGACAAAAAGGAAAAAAATAAAAAAAAAAGAAAGGTTTGAAGTTTTTGGTTAGAAAAGTAATATGTTCTCCTGAGATGCAATTTGGTACAAAGCAGAAGAAACCATTACCCCTCACTATCTTTTACCACCTACAGGCATTCTGTGGCACTGTATTGTTCTTGTTTAATCGTGTTTTAAAGAATCATACCTTTTCAATGGAATATGGATTTTGTAATAGTAAAAAATTAGATTTACTTGACTTTTGGGTGGCAGATGTGAGGGGTTATTTTTTTTTTTTTTTATGGACCAGTTTCTGCCTGGGACCTCTGGTACCTGCCTTCCTGAGTAACATACTGTGATGGAGCTGAGAACAATGGAGTGAGCATTAGCAGTGTCAAAATGTTACGTTGCACAAAAGTTATTAAAATGCAAAGAATAATAATTTACTGGGTTGGCCAGTTAACTCAGTTGGTTAGAGCGTGGTGCTAATAACACCAAGGTCCAGAATTTGATCCCTGTACCAGCCAGCCACCAGAAACAAAACACAAAAGAATAATAATTTACTGTCCAAAAGGATCCAAGGCTATTTCATACCTAGGCTGCTGTGGGAGGCAACAGGTTGTTAAGAGCCAGCATGGATGAGTTTCTCACTTTTGTGCAGCCTTTGAGGCAAGGTTTGAAAATGGGTTTTCAGACTCTGGTCACAGCAAGCAGTATCATTACTGTGTCTTCTGACTAGCAGGCACTTGGATTTATCATTAACAACTATTTCCTACATTTTTCCTGTTTCCATTTTCCAGGCTTCGTCTGGATGCAAGAAATTCAGAGCTTGCCTGATGATCTAGTGGGGAAAATTTATAATTGCCTAGTGTTTTGTGTTCTCCCTAAAATCTGACAGTACAGTGCTCAGTGCTGTAAGAAAGGGAAGCAAGAGTCTCAGAGAGGGAGGCAAAGACCTGAGGATCAAGGGATTTGAGTTTTACCTTGTGGGTAATTCGGAGTCAGTAAAGGGTTTTGAGCCAAAGAATGAAATGATCACATTTGAGAATTAGAAAGATCACCCCAGTGCAGAAAATGAATTGGAGTGGGGAAGACTGGAGGCAGGGAGACCATTTAGGAGATTACTGCAAAGGTCCAGGTGAGACATGGTGGGGCCTGAGCTAAGGCGCGCTAGGTAAGGAGAGAGGAGGAGGTGAAAGATTGAGGCAGCTGAATAAGCAAAATTTAGCCATATGGGCCGGCCCGTGGCTCACTCGGGAGAGAGTGTAGTGCTGATAACACCAAGGCCATGGGTTCGGATCCTATATAGGGATGGCCGGTTAGCTCACTGGTTGAGCGTGGTGCTGACAACACCAAGTCAAGGGTTTAGATCCCCTTACCGGTCATCTTTATTATTTAAAAAAAAAAAAAAAAATAGCCATATGGGGGTGGGGGGCGGGTGAAGTCAAACACAAAGTCAAAAAAAAAAAAAAACAACCAAAAACCAAACAGGTTTTTTTTTTTTTTTTTTTTTTTTTTT
>NW_007726117.1:1433115-1461525 GCF_000696425.1 Galeopterus variegatus | reverse complement strand
TGGAACCGGTCTGTATGTGGAACCGGTCTGTATGTGGAACCGGTCTGTATGTGGGATCCGAACCCTCGGGCGGGAGCACCGCCGCACTTCCCAAGCGGCGCACTATCCAGTGCACCACCGGGCCGGCCCAACCAAACAGGTTTTTAATTTGGGTGAATGGGTGGACGGTGGGAGCTATTCACATTGATTTGGAACCTGTAGGATGAGGATGGGGACAAGAAACTGTTTTTTGAGCTGTTTGATGAACTTTTTAAATTTGGAAATAAGTTACATTTTGTTTTATGAAATTGCTTTAAAACTTTTGTGAAAGACAGTGTGGCAGAGGGAGAATGCCCAGACTTCAGATTTTATAGATACGAACAATTCTGGATTGGTCAAAGGCAAACTAAATGTGTGTTTAGGGCACTAACAAAGAATAAGAAAAATATAAATTAATAAAAAATAATAATTTTGTATTTTTAGAAAGCATCAAGTGATCACTTTGGGGGGGAAATGGAAACTTTTTTGGCTTCCTAACATTCATTTTGCAGTGTAGATCTCTTTTATTTTGAGTTCTGTTCTAGGGTTGGAGCACGTCAAACTCTTTCTAGTTCTTAGGTCTAAAGATCTTAACCTGGGTTCCAGTCTGAGTTTCGCTTTTTATTGACTATGTGACCATGGGCAAGTTACCCAACCTTCTGGGTCTGGGTTTTGTCATCTCTCAGATGGGGATAACAAAGCCTTCTTTTTTTTTTTTCCTTTTTGTCTTTTTTCATGTCCGGCAACGGATCGCAACCCTCGGTGTCGCGCCCGCACCTCGCTCAGCCAGTGAGCGGGAACCGGTTTGTATGTGGGATCCGAACCCTCGGCGGGAGCGCCGCCGCACTCTCAAGCGGCACACTATAGCAGTGCGCCACCGGGCCGGCCCCTGGGGATAACAAAGCCTTCTGATAGGGTTGTTAGGAGGATTAAATTGTAGGTGTTATCACAGAATGATAAATGTTTCTTTAAAAAGTTTTTATGGAACCAGATTTTATAATTAGGTAATTGTTTTCTCTCAAAGTGGCATTGTTAGCTCCTGAGAGATTCTAGATTTTAAAGTAGGCTGCTTTAGCTGCCATTCTTTTGATATCCAGGGAGCTGATCATAAGGTTCTCTAGGGGTATTGTCAGCACAAAGCAGCTGCAGGAGGCAGGCTTGGGGCGGGGAGGTGGGGCTGCCCCTATCTTCTCCTTCTCTGCTGCCCAAATGCAAAGGGAGTTACTGAGAAGACTTGCACCTGCTGGGGGCCCAAAGTGGAAACTATTCCTAGCTGGTGCCCATACCCAGACTTGAGGAATGGTGATTATATTACAGTTTATAAATCGGGTGTTTCCACTGTCTAAAGGGGAAAGGCCAAAGTTTTTCGCCTAACATATCAGTTTTCCCAGCCTATGATATGAGCCTCCCTGCCTCCATATTTAGCCCCATCTTGTTCCTAACTTGGGCTTCTGCATCAGGAGATTGCTTGTAGTCTCTGCACTACTGTCACTTCCTCCTCACAGCAAAAAAGATCCCCCCCACCACAGAGGGTAACTATGGGTGGTGATAGGTCAGTATACAATGCATATGTATATTAAATCATCATGTTGTATACCTTGAATATATATACTTTTTGTTTGTCAATATATATATATATATATATATATATATATATATATATTTTAAAGTAACAACAAAAACACCCAGGCTGTTTCTTACTGCCATGCTTTGGGTGATGCTGGTTTCTCTCTCTGGCATGATCTTCTGCCTTTCACCTTCATCTTTTAAGACTCTGGAAGCCTTCCCTCACCCCCTACGTTGCAATAGAGGCTTTCTCTGACCTGGAGTCATGCCTAGAGTTTCAATCCATAACAGCACTGTGTTATTATCATCTGTGTATTTGTTTCCACTCCTCTTAAGACTGTGAGTTCCTAGGGAACAGGAATTTGGTCAACTCCATCTCTATCCTCAGTACTAGCCATCAGTGGCTGCTTGCTGAAATGAACAGCACAGAGTGGCACCTGGCAGCCTTTGACCACTCGAAGACATATCAGGCCCAGGTTCCTCTTCAAATCCAAAGACTGGTGCAGTCTGCAGGGCTGTACTGTTTTTGAAAGCTTAAACAAGAAAAGCTCTTATCTAAGCCAGAACTGGCATGGGTTAAGCACATGATGGATCAATACTCTTTTCTTGGCTCTGTTCTTCTTTTAAAAAAGGTTTTGAAATAGTGAAGGAAAAGAACCCAACATAGTGCCAACCTGGCATCCTAAAGTACCTGCTCAATAACTTAATGTCAACAGACCAATATTAATATCTTCGTAGCTACAGAATCACAAGTCCAAGTAGGCTGCATTTTTCTTGGAATACTAAGAATTAATGGAGGGCTGGCTAGTTAGCTCAGTTGGTTAAAGTGTGGTATTGATAATACCAAGGTCAAGGGTTCAGATCCCTGTACCAGCCAGCCGCTGAAAAATAAAATTAAATTAAAAAATGGTCTTTACTCACCATTACCATTACTTGTTTTCATGTATGCCTCTCTGATTAGTCTATGAGGCTCCAAACACAGGGGCCGAGAGCTCTGTCCTCTTTGAAATCCTTCAGAGATTTCTTGCCCCTACAGTAGTGGGTATCCCCTACTCCTCAATCTCCTGGGGCACCTGCTTAAAATACAGATTCCTGGGTCCATGTAGACCTACTAACTGAAAATCTGAATTTTAAAAAAAGCAAACCCTGGGAGATTCTTATGCATATTAAAGTGGGCAACCTACTCAAGTGGTATAAAGCCCCAGCACCTTTTCTTGGCACTGTGGCCCCTCTGCAGTCTGGGCTCCACAGCTTCAGCTCTTTACACAGCAGTTTCACCAAAACATCCTGCTTTCTCACCTACTAGGCACAAGCCTGGCCAACTCCTAATAGTCCTTCAAAACTCAGCCCAGATGTCACCTCTTCCAGGAAGCCCTCCTGGACCCCCGAGGTCTGTGGTTCTCCAACAATCCTTATGCTTTTCACTCTCAGTTCTCTTCATGTGGTTTGGGACAGGCTGTAAGTGCCTCAAAGAGCATGGATTATATCTGACTCATTTATTTCTATTTCCAGTGCCTAACTCAGGACCTGGTACAGATTAGGTACCTAATCTTTATTGAAGGAAAGGGAGAGGAAACGAAACTCTGGGAGACAAATTCTACCTTCCAGTAGACCGACTGAACATTGAAAAGGTAGTGTTTTGGTAGTGTTTTGGAGAAGGATCTGGATTTAAATTATTTCTCTGCCACATACCAATGAGTTATGTTACCTCTCTGAGCCTCATTTTCCTCATCTCCAAAGTAGGGATAATGCTTACTTTTCAGGGCTAATGTGAGGGTTAATGGGTTAAATGAGATAAAGTAAGTGAGGTGCCTAGTTCAATGCCTGGCATATTCTAATTATTTAACAATGACTGAAGGACTGTCTTCTGGAAGCAGAACTAGGCTTATTCTGTACAGCTCCAGAGAGCAGAACTAGGCCAAATAGATGGAAGCTGCCAGGAGACAGACTTCAGTTCATAGAGGTCTGAGTAGAAGGAAGAACTTCCTACTTGGCAGAATGGGAAGCCTTGGGAGAGGTGAACTTCCCATCAAGGGATAAGCAAGCTGACGACAGATGCTCACCTGTCAGGGCTGATGCAGAAGGGACTGATTGCACATGAGGTTTGTGTTGGGTGAGTGTGAAAAATCTGAAAGATGGGAGCCATATGAGGCATTTCCATCCAGTGCCCTTCATAATTCATTATTCATTCACCCAACACTAAAAGCCTCCTCTTGGCTGGGCCCTAGTTTGGGCACTGGGGAATCAGAGTCCCCAAGTTGGACCCAGAGCTGATCTGACAGAATCCCTGTCATTTAGGAGCTCACAGTATAAGTATTGGTTATTTATTGAGCAACTACTATGCGCCAGATGTTCTAACCCTCTCAACAACCGTCTTAGGAAGCTTTTATTCTCACGTTTTTCAGGCAAAGAAACTGAGGCTCAGCCAAAGTGAATTGCAGAAAGACACAGACCAAGTGAGTATTGAAACTGGGATTAGAATTTAGTCCTGCCTGTATCCTAAACCCTCTTTCTGCTACCCAAGGTTGCCAGATGCTGGAAACTCTTTGCAGTCTCAGGGAGATCTCTAAACAGCACCCAGGACCCTTCTGCGTACCAAGTAGATGCTGATGAACATGAGTTAAAAGGCTGAGGTCAGCTACCTGCAGGAGGACGTGGTATCCCTGCAGCACACTCTGTGCTCCAGAGTTCTCTCCAGCCTGGGCCATGTGGAGGACCCAGGAGAACATGCTGAGGTCAGACCTCACTGCTCACATGACCTGCCGAGCTGCCTGGGCCAGGGCTCCCTGAGGGAACTTGAAACCCGGCTGGGTTCCATCAGCTCCAAGAATAGCAGCTGACCCTACTCTCCCCCAGCCGATGGCCTCCGATCAAGTTCCAGGAGGCCTCAGTGGACTCCAGACATCAGTGGCAGCAAGCTTTGACCTTGAAGCTGCTCTGGGCTGGGCAAATAACTGTGACGTTCATTAATTGCCCACTTTGTGCAGGGCACCTCTTGGAGGAGGAGACATCCTGTGAAGGAGGTTCAGGAATTATGAAATCCATTCTACAGATGAGGACATTGGGGCTCAGAGACACTAAAAACTTGCTCAAGGTCGCAGTGAGTATGCAACAGAGCTGGATGTGAGCCTGGGCTGCCTCTGCTGGTGACCCTGGTACCATGAGGAGAGAAAAGTACTCTCAAGACCTCAGAAGAGTCTTGGTCAGAGGAGACAAATTCCATCAGCTTCCAAAGTGATGTTACCCCAGCAGACTGGGGCCCAGGCTCTTAGAAACACAAGATTTGAGAGACAGTGGAGACCCTGGAGAGCATCCTCACCCATTTGAGCCTATCTACTCATTTGTAAAATGGGAATCACATGGCAGAGGAATAAGCAGAAGCCTAGACTTTGGAGTCAGGCAGATCTGGACTAGAATCCTGGCGTTGGTATTTTCTGACTACAAGACCATGGACAACTCACTTCACTGCCTCTCTGAGCCTGTTTCCTCATTCATTTGTTCCAAAAATAGCTTCTGAGCACCTACTATATGCCAGGCATTGTTCTAGCTTCTGGGGATATATCAGTGAAAAAAATAGACAGAAATCACTGCCTTTGTCAAGTTTATATTCTAGAATTCCAAAAAATACCTCCTTGGATTTTCATGAGGATAAAATGAAAGAATGTACAAGTACCTGATAGTGTCTGGTCAATAACAAGTGCATGTTTGGGCCGGCCCGGTGGCGCACTGCTATAGTGCGCCGCTTGGGAAGCGCGGTGGCGCTCCCGCCGAGGGTTCGGATCCCACATGCAGACCGGCCGCTCACTGGCTGGGCGAGGGGTGGGAGCAACACCGAGGGTTGCGATCCGTTGCCGGTCACGAAAAAAGACAAAAAGGAAAAAAAAAAAAACAAGTGCGTGTTTATTTTTATTTTTTTATTTTTTTCCCTTTTGTCTTTTTCCGTGTCCGGCAACGGATCGCAACCCTCGGTGTCGCTCCCGCGCCTCGCTCAGCCAGTGAGCGGGAACCGGTCTGTATGTGGGATCCGAACCCTCGGCGGGAGCGCCGCCGCGCTTCCCAAGCGGCGCACTATAGCAGTGCGCCACCGGGCCGGCCCGCGTGTTTATTTATTTATTTATTATTTTTTTTTTAAAAAAACTTTTTTTGGTGGTGGCGGAGACAGAAATCCGAACCCTTGACCTTGGTGTTATAACACCTCACTCTAACCAACTGATACAAGTACTGAGTTTAATGATATGATTATTATGATGTGAGCATGCCTGGTCAGTGCTCATTGATAGAACATTACATTTGATGCTGAATTCAACCATTAATTAACAGATAAGGAAAATGAGTCCAGAAAGGGCATGAAACTTACCTCCAGTTGCGCAGGAAGGCAATGGGAGATTCCCAACTCTTAGTGTATTGTTTGTACCACTAATCCACTAAATCTAGAGGGCTGTCTCTGACAGAGGAAACTACAGAGGGAGATGGGCAGACTGAATCTCATAGCCAGTGAAGTTTGGGGTAGGCTTGTAGCTAACTGATGGACTCCAGAGCCCAAGTGGGCTTTAACTGTATTGATGCCAAATGCTTCCTGTGTTTCTCAGCTGTGCCAGGAGCTTCCCAGGCTCAGCCACTACATGGGCTCATGGTGGGATAAGCTGAGGGTGGGGTAGGGTGAGGAAGAACCAAAGATACTGGATGTTGCTCAGTGCTGGCTTCATGGATATGTGACCTGTGCAGTTGCACAGGGCCCTGTGCCTGGTTTAATGCTCTGCTGTCACCATCTTGGAATCCTTAATAATTTTTGAACAAGGGGTCTGCATTTTCATTTTTCACTGGACCCTGCAAATTATATAGTTTGTTTATGTGGGTGCTGTGATCTGGGGTGGGAGGCAGGAGCCCCCAACCTGCAGTGGTCCTGGGATTTGTCAGAGGCTTGTTGATCCTATAGGCCAGTGGCAGTAAGCCAGACCACTCTCCACCAGACAGGTCTGGCCTGTAACTTCAAATCTCTAACAGACTGTAATGGGGCAAGATAGGCTCTAGGGAGATTCTGGGGATACAATTGGAACCCACAGGGGAGGGACAGGATCTGAGGGGGATTCAGCTCAGTGTCAGAAAGACTTTTGTAACAGTCAAAATGTAAACATAATATGTAAAATATTGCCATGCGCCCTCCTGCTATAGGCAACGGCATGGGAGCCTGAGGAATGACACCCCTTGTTCAGCAGGCTGCAAGAGGGTCTCCTATGCATAGCACAGCTCCGTGGAGATTTCCCGTTTGTTTCACCTTTACTTGACAAGGCTTTTCAGAATTAAAGGCCTAACTTTTTGGCTTAGTGTGGCTTTGAGGGATTCCAAGGGCCCCGGAGTTTCTCAAAGCCATACTAGCATGTCCTTTGGGGGATTCCAAGGGCCCTGGGGTTTCTCAAAGGACATGTTAAAAATACATCAAAATTAATTTGTTTATTTAAAGGGCATTGTCAGTACTAAAGGTGTTTTTGATGCATGTTCCAGTTATGGGTTGGCTTGATTTAATTTTGTTATTGATCTTTCCTGTTAGTGATGTGTGTATTGACCCATTGTGGCTGTGGTCATGCTCTTGTATGTGTGGAATGAAGTCATTATGTTGGGTTTCTATCCACATCCCCCAGGGAGACGGTGGGTCCAAGTGCAGTGGTGTTTACAACTATTTGATCATAACCAGTTACAGATTTCTTTGTTTTTCCCCATCCCCACAGTTTCACTTGACTTACCAAGAACATGTTGTTTCCCTAGTAATAATAAGAATGATATAGTGTGTTTTTGTTAGTTTGAGTAGGATCATTTAATTTTTCGCTTTGTTCCTTGTACTGTTCCCAGAGTCAATTGACAAGGAAACAGAAAAATTTTGTTATAGAGATGGATAGGTAAAATCGTAGAGATACATAAAAAGGTTTTGATATTAATAGACTTTGTGTAGATTAGTTTAAAGTATAATTGTTTTTAATAGTAGTATAAAATATAATAGAACATTATAGATAAGTTTCATTATAAAAAATCATGTTATAGACATTGTGATTTTGGTTAAGAATTAGAATGATTAATATAAAACATAAAACATTAATTTGTTAAATATAAGTAAGACTTAATAAGAGCTTAGAATATAAGTTTATGAGTAAGTTTAAAAGGTTAAGAATTGTGATTCAGACCGAAAGTCTGATGTTTTGAAATTAAACATGCTGCTATTGTATAGTTTCTTGGCAGTAGGTCATGAACTTTGAGGTAAACTTTTGATGTATGAATAGATGTTATTGTCAAAGCATGAGCGGTTTGGAACATTTTTGTTCTTGTGAAAGTATGGATGGTTTGGAACATTTCAACCTTTCTTTTCTATGGATATGATATAAAAAATGTTTTTAATTAAAAGATAAATCATTACATAGAAGGTTAAGTAAAAAATATAAATAAAGCAAGATTCTTGTGGTTGGTGTCCACACTTGCATTAGACATTTGTGGTCCGTCTCTTTCTTTCGCCGACGCCACACCACCTATTCAGGTCCAACGAATCCTGTGGAGCTGGTCTCTGGCAAAATATACTTCAATAAAGCTGTTAAAAATGGAGTCATAATACTGGCAGCTGACATAGACTGACTGCTCGCTATGTGCAAGGAGCTGTGCTGAGCTCTTCATTGAAAATATGGAGGATAGCAGAGTGGTCAAGAACACAGTCTCTAGATCCATACTGCCTGGGCTCAATCCTGGCTCCACTACTTGTAAGCTGGTGAGACCTGGGGCAACTTACTTGGCCTCTCTGTGCCTCAGTTTCATCATCTGGAAAATGAAGATAAGGATAATGCCTACCTCCCAGAGTTATTGTGATGATTGAATGAGTTTACATATGTAAAACACCTAGAACAGTGTCTGACATATACTAAGTACCACATGTAAGCATTAGTTATTTTTTACATAATCCTCAGAAATCGCATGGTATAGGTATTATTTCACATTATACCCATTTAACAGACATAGAAACTGAATCTCCTAAGTACCACATGTAAGCATTAGTTATTTTTTACATAATCCTCAGAAATCGCATGGTATAGATATTATTTCACATTATACCCATTTAACAGACATAGAAACTGAATCTTAGAAGAGGTGGGTGGCTTGCTGATCACAGAGCTGGTAAGTGTTGGAGCAGGAGTTTCTACCTTAGGAGTTAGATCAGATTTCATGACCATTATGCCCAGTGCTTAGATCAGAGTAGGCATCTGGTGAGTTTTTATTAAACTAATCAATTAATTATTGTTTCTTTCAATTCTGAGATTCTAAGCCTCTGGGAAATGTGTGCTCTGGCTGGAGGAAGATTCAGGAACCCTATCGTCTTGGGATTTCTTACCCCAAGATATTGGTCTTAGCATAATCAAGTATCACGTATGTCCCAGTGTAGGCCTTCTAAACAAATTTCCAGTTTGCTCCTTCCTCCATCCCTACAGGCACTACCCAAGCTCTAGTCTCATCATCTCTTTGGACTTTGAACTCAGTACCACTGTATACTAATCTTGGTCTCTCATAACTGCACAGCACTTCACAGTGTACAGTGTTTTCACATTCAGTGGTTTGCTGGTCTGTGTGGCAGACTTTCTGGCAGACAGCTCAGTACTCATGCCAGGCCTCCAAACAGATCCCAGCCAGTCGGGGCTACCCGCCCCAAGAGGCCAGGGCAGACTGCATGGGAGTGGGGTGTGCAGTCTGAACATGTGAGGGAACCGGGTGAGTTTTTGCTCTCTGGGTGGTGTTTGGGGATCTTCTAAGCCGAGGCATGAAACAAAAGGGGCAAGGCCCTCACCAGGGAGCATTCACTGCCACTCCCGCTTACCATCTCGGATTCAGGACCCATGCTTAGGGAGAATTTTCTGAAGGCAGGCAGTCCTTCAGCTCCTCTAGAAGTTTAAAAAGTCTCCCTGCATGAATTTGCAAGTATAGAGGGCTGGGACCCTAAACCTTGTCCCTGACACAAAATGTATTTTCTCCAAATTGCCATCAAGGATTAAATCCAGGATTGCTGTAGGACACACAGTGGAGTGCCACCATATCTATATTTAATAACGAGAAGAGTGAATACTGAGAGCTTACTCTGTCAGATAGTGTTTTGAGTACTTTATAGATATTAACTCTTAATTCTCACAACAGCCCTATGAGATAGGTACTATTTCTATATAACTTACAGAAATTTAATTATGCATACTACAAAAAAAATAGAAAGATGGAAGATCAATAATATATTAAATATTATTTCACACAGTCAGCATAGGCCCCAGGATGAGTGTCTCATGGAGAGGTAAATCTGTTGTTCCTTCCATTGGTCTCAGTTCCCAGGTGCCTCATAAAATCCTGTGAGTGTGCATTTTGCCACACTGAGAGTGATTCTAGTATTTAAGGATAGGTCTTGCCCTCAAGCAAGCCAACCTTTTCACCAGTTATCCTAGCAAAGAAACAGCAATCTGTTCCATTGCTGGAAGAAAAATTGGCTATGCTATGGAGAGATGGTTCTATGCTTCACAGGTGATGGAAAGGTTTAACAAGGATAATTCTGATTATACATGATTTTTTTAGAATCTTGCCCTAGGTAAGTTTTGACCGACTGACAATTCACAAATGAGGTAATCAACCTTCTCAGTGTGCCTGGGACTAAACGGTTTCCTGGGATGTGAGACTTTCAGTGCTAAAACTGAGAAAGTCCCAGGCAAACCAGGACGAGTTTCTCACCCTACCACAAAACACATCTCTGGGTCTTTTGTGAGGGCTCTGTTGAGGCCATGGTCTATTATATCATTCTTTATGAAGCTCTCAGGAGAAATTCTTGTCTGGTCTTCATACCAAGAATAATCATATCTACTCTAAGGAGTGAGTGGTTTGTTTTTATCTCATGAACACTGTGAACTGTGTGAGTGAACAGGTTTCCTTTTTTGCCTTGGCTGCTGGAAATCTAAGAGCCAAATATGTGGGACACAAATTTAGCTGTGTAGGTCACTATGTTCTGTGCTTTTTGCATCATTCCAGGCTCTACTTTGTCCCTACCTTTTTTTTTTTTTTTTTTCAATCTTATCTTGCTCTATCTTAAACTTAATGATCTTGTTTTATTTTAAGTGTCTTTCTGGATCAAGGCAGGGTAAAATGAAACAATTATTAACTTACAGTTTATGGACTCTGCCAAGAGCCATTGATAATCTAAAATGACATGCAAAATTTATGTGTATGAACATTTTCTCTTGGGGGGAAGAAGCCATCAATTTTGACAATTTCTTAGAGAGTCTGACTCCCCCAAAATATTAAGAGCCATTGGTATAAGTGAACCAAGAAATGAATAAATTCTTTTAGCCGAAGAAAAGTGGAAGGTTGAACATTTCAGCCATAGTGCTGGTATTTTTAAATGCTGGTGTGATAGCATGGAGGAATGTTGCTGGGGCAGAATATTGGAATGGCAGAGAGAGGAATGTTGCTGGGGTGGAATGCCCCTCACAATGGAATGGCTAAGTGATAGAAGATAGTGTGTCGGAACACCAGTGTGTCAGAATATTCATACATTCTGGAATGTTGATGTAACTGGATCTCCAGAACATCTCCTTCCAGATGTCCTGGCATCCTTGTTTGGTTGTAACTCAGGGTTGGGCATCTACCTAATTCAGCCTTTGCATCTGCAACATCTCTTAGCTCAGTGCCCTGTAAGGGCCCAGTAAAGACCCACTTGGCTGCTAGAGCCTCTCACTAATGGGCACCTGGCTGGTACATGGGCTTCTGTCAATTTCACACTGAGATACCTATTCCCTTCTGACTGTGCCTACTCTCTTTTGAGATCTATCTCAAACATCTTGCAGACTCAGGGCCCTGGTAGACTACCTTGTCCACTTCTGTGTCTTGAGTGCCTGGTTCAGGACCTGCCCAAAGGGTATGCCAACGCTATGGCTGCTCTAGGGTAGGCCTGGCTAAGCTACTGGCCAAAGAGCTGTCTGCAGATGGGGCTCTCAGGGCCAGAGTTCAGCTTCTTGGGCTGTAAAGCTGAAGGCAACTCAGGATCCTTGATGTTGGTCAGGAGCAGGGGAAGCCAGGTCAGAGTTAGTTGGGGGAGAAGTGAGCCTTCATTATCAGAAGAACCTAATCCAAAGGCCAAATCCAGGAGCTGGAGTAGGACAGAGACTGATATCCTTCAGACTAGAGTTCAGAGGGGGGATGGGGTGAGGGCTGGGGTCCTGAATGTTCTCTCTTTTTCTACACCCACTCATTCATGTAGGTAACATTTGCTGAGGCCTACCCTGTGGTGGCTATGTCCATGCCCTGGAGTTAACAGTTTATAATGGGGACGTAGGAACATAAGCAATGACAACCTGTGTGGTCAGGGCTATGATATAGCTGAATGTTCTCTCTTTTTCTACACCCACTCATTCATGTAGGTAACATTTGCTGAGGCCTACTCTGTGGTGGCTATGTCCATGCCCTGGAGTTAACAGTTTATAATGGGGATGTAGGAACATAAGCAATGACAACCTGTGTGGTCAGGGCTATGATATAAGAAAGCCGTGGGGGCTGCTGGAGACCAGAAGAGGTCCCAACCCAGTTTGGAGTAAAAAAAAAAATTCTTAGAGTACTGTCTGAGCTGACTCTAGAAGGAGTTGGGGAGGAGTGGGGGGCATTTGTAAGGTGGAAAGGCTGCCTCAAGGGCCAAGGTACATGAAAATTTCCCAGTGCCTAGGTGTGGGCCTCAAATCAAGATGCTAACGATCACAGACTGTCCACTTCCTTGGGCAGCACATGTTTGATCTGTCCAGGCCTAATTACCTGCAGACTTCTCTCCCAGCTATTCCAATAACCCACACATTTAAGTCCATTGGAATCAGTTCCAACCAGGAGAGGATAATTGGCTCTCCACATAAGGAGACATGTCCTGATGTTGAGAGAACAGGACTTTCTGGAGGTGCAAAGCCTCCTACTTCCCAGCCACCCTGCTGCTATGTCCTATTTTTTGGGCCCACAAATTAACCAAGCCATCATCCTAACAGCTGGGTGGGCCATTTACTCCCCTGCTGTCTATCTCAGTTGCTTCAACTTTAAAATGAGCTCCGTAATGGTGTGGGGAATGCTTACTAAACTGGGAGGCAAGAGAATTGTATTCAAACCCCGGCTCTTCAGAGCCTTCACAGATGGTTCTGTGTGAGGTTGGGCAGGGTACTTCTCTCTAGAACTCAGCTTTCCCAAAGTAAAAGGGCAGAAAAAATGCAAAGATGGCTAAGGCCTCCTCCTGCCTTAACAATCTGTGTTTATGTTGAATCCTGGATGTCCTGTTTTTAGCCTGTTTCTTTGAAATAGAGGCCGTGTGATAGAGTGGACTTGGGAGACAGGAGACCTAGATATAACTCTGACTCTGACTTGCTTTGTGAGTTTGGGACAGCCACTAAACCTCTCTGAGCCTCGGTTTTCTCATTTGGTAAACTGAGGTAACACCTACCAGGCAGGATTTTGTGAGGTGCCAGTGAGCTAAAAGCAACGTGATGACGACAATGATGATGCTGATAATGATCATGATGATGATGGTAGTGGTGGTGGTGATCTGTCTGTGTAGCAGTCAGTCTCTTGGGATGAATTACAATTGTGATTGTTGCCAGGAAGTTAGGGGTCAGTTCCAGAGTCACAGGGAGTATGAAGAAGTCTTTGAAAGCCTTCCCTAAGGCTGAGCAAACACTCCCAGGAAGAGCTATTACTGAGGGGGGAAAGGGAATTAATTTTCGCCGACCACCTATACCCATTTCTTCCATTCCTGTGAGATAGGTGTTAGTGTGCCCATTTACTGGAAGGGTGACCAGTAAATAAAACTTTCAGAGACTCAGTCTCTTCATCTGTAAAATGTAACATAACCGGACTCGGGATTGCTGAAGGCTATATAGTGGGCATTGGTTGCTTTGGACTGCCCAGAATCCAAACATCTGCCAATTTGAAGGAATTCCAAGCTATGTGGAAGTTGAAGGAGTCAGCAACTCCTTCCCCTCGTGGGCCTGTGCCTCGACTCTGCTGGAGTTAGGCAGAGGGGTGAGGACAGTCAGAGATTACATCAAGTGGCTGCAATGGGGACAAGAGCCCAGCAATGCAGTGGTGACCAGCAAGTGGCTGTGTGACCAGAGGTGGAGTCTGTACTAAACAGCCAGTTCCTGTGGAGTCAGAGATTACATCAAGTGGCTGCAATGGGGACAAGAGCCCAGCAATGCAGTGGTGACCAACAAGTGGCTGTGTGACCAGAGGTGGAGTCTGTACTAAACAGCCAGTTCCTGTGTGAGTCTGTACTAAACAGCCAGTTCCTGTGTCAGGTCTTTGGCCATACCCAGTTACCCTTGATTCTCGTCTAGCTCTCCAGTTTCCCTGTCATTTTAGGGAGCAATTGAAGAGCCTTTGAATAAAGAATAAAGCACCTTTTTGCTTAGTTTTGCCAGAGATGGTTTCTATTGTTTGCAACTGAGAACTGACTGGTACAGAGTAAACTCTGTAACATGCAGACATAAGCACTCAAAACACACACACACACGCGCACACACACACACACACACACACACACACACGAACTAATGTTCTGAGAAGTAAAATGAGCTGCCTGAGATTATAGAGCCAGGCAGTGGTGCTCGTAAGGGACTGACCATGGACATCTTAGTGGTACATGGTATTTAGATATCACTTTACATCAAAACACATTATTGTTGAACATCATATTGTTGATACATGAGTCTCAAAACAACCTGGTGAGGCCAGAGGGCTGGAATATTCTCTTTAGACAGAGAGGAAGGCACTAGCTCAAGGTATCCCTGTAAACAGCAGTGGTCTGGAATGCAGGTCTCAAGTCTGTAGTCCTAGTGCTCTGGTGGTATGCACACACGTGAGCTGATGCTCTGGTGGTGTGCACACACGTGAGCTCACACGTGATATGCTGCTGTGTTTGGTGAAGCAGCCCCATCTGAATACATGGATACCTGGTGCATTAGCAATCTGGGGTGAGTCAGCAGCTGCCTGTGAAGCCATCAGGGAGGGAACACCATGTACCAGAACTTGCGAAAAGGAACGTTGCTGCAGCCACCATGCTGACCTGGGGTGGAGGGGAATAGGGAGATGGTGCTTGAGAGGCAGAATGGAAGTGGGGAGGGAACAGGTAGTGTTGTCCTAAATTGGGGCCTCCTCTGCTGCTCCTACTGGCTCACACTAATCGATGGAGGTTTTGGTTCCTGCAGTGTTGGCAAAGTGGCTTAATTGGACTTAATGGAAGAAAAATGTGCAATAAATATGGATAATGCAGGCAATGAGGCCCCAAGGAAGGCTGGCTGGAGGAAGGTGATGAACCGATGACAAGTCTGATGGGAATTAGGCTGTGGCTCCATGGGTGAACCCAGGAGGTGGACAGCAGGGATAACTGTTCCTCCCTATGGTCCTTGAACCCTTCTGCTGACCTGGGTCCCCACTGTGCCCTGCCATAAGATCTTGGCTTCCCACTTGTATAGAGTCAGAGAATATTCAGACTCACAGGATTCTAGGATTAGAATCAGGCTCAGGATTCTAGAATCACAAACTTTTAGCATCACATATGTTAATAACATATGAGGAATTTCAGAATCTAATAATCTGACAACTGATGGCCCTTGGGAAAAAATTCAGATCTTTCTCCAACCTTCACTAATAACAATAACATCTGTCGAGAATACCACACCTTCCAAAGTCCTTTCACATCTGCACAACCATCATATAGAGGTGGGTGGTATTATACCTTCAGGTTAAGTAATGTGCAGAAGATCAAAATGGGCTGCTCAGGATTGGAATCCAGTCTTGCAGGACAAATTCTATTTTCCATACACCAGGGTTTTGATACCCTTGTCTTCCAGAGTTATAGAAACATTTCTAACTACTTGGTATAATGTGTCCAGATTGTCACTGTTTGTTGTGTAAATTCTGCTTGGTTGAGTATGGTTTTTCTGAATGCATTCTGGCATATTGCAACGCTCAAAAATGTGATTATCACTGTTGCATCAGCATAATCAGGGCTGGTACATTCTGCGATAGCTTTTTGTCAGGTTTTATCATCCAGCACTATTTTCAGTTCACAAAAGACTTAAACAACATATCCAAGAATAGATTTAAAGTCACTAATGTAAAGACTAAACTTCACGTCACTGTAGGGACTTAAACAACATATCCAAGAATAGATTTAAAGTCACTAATGTAAAGACTAAACTTCACGTCACTGTAGGTTGAGTCAGAACATGTTCTGATTTTCTTAGAATACAAAGTTAAGCCACCAAAGATACGGAAAGGAGAGAAAAGGAACAATGAGCCTCGTTGGATAGGAGCTCATAATGAACGCCACACGGAGGGCTGGTCGTGGCGAGGGCGGAGGTGCGCACGGTGGAGGGAATCTGTGCTCGGGCTTCTGCCCGTGACAGGCTACGCGGAGCTTAGGGCAAATCCCTTACTTCTCTCGGTCTCAGTTACCCCCGAGTTCAAATGGGGATAATAATCCCTGCCCTGGGAAAGTTCAGGAGTTTATCAGCCCCGGAGGCAATCTGCAGCCACAGGAGAAAGAGCTAGGAGAGATGGCGAAGGGGGAGGGGTGCGGAACAGCAGGGAGCAGCGAGGGGCTTATGGTCTCCATGGTAACGCACCGCAGCCAGGAGGGAAGGCGGGGCTTGGGAACCCGAAGCTGGAGGTTTAGAGGTATCTTTCACAAAGAAAACTCCCTCCTCCCTCGAGAAAGGAGATATGACTGTCTGCACTGGAACAGCCCTCTGTGCTGGACGGGGCGGTGGGCTTGCCCCATGCCTGTATAAAGAAATCATAGCACTTTCCGCACTAGAATGTAACTGTCTATTTAACCCCTCAGTCTTCCCTGACTAGCCTAAGAGTTCCCTGAGGGCAGGAATTATGACTGATTCATTTCTTTGTTCCTAGAGCTCAAGGCAACGCCTGGCACACAAAAGATATTAAGTGTCTGTCTAAGGGTATGTCGGTTGAATGGCTGTGGCTGGGGCGAGGCTAGCGAATGGTCTGCTCGTCTAAAGTCCCTGGAGCTACAAGTGGTGCTCTCTTTAAAATATAAAGTCGACGTTATAGAGCATTTCCTCTACCTCGTTGAGACCCTTCAAATATTGCATTAGTCCATCAAGGTCAAATTCAACTCCCACTTCCTCCAGGGAGGATTCCAGACTATTTATTTTCTCCTGCCTTAGAACCTTTGCGCCTCGAATTTGCTTTCGAACTCTCTTTGACTGCTTTCTAGGGGTTTCATGGGTCAAACCTATTATTCATCCCTAGTAAGTCCCTGAGGGCAGGGTTGCATCTTCTATCCTAAAGGGCTTGTCACAGCACTGGGCCTGTACTACGTCCTCAGTCAACACTCTCTGGGTGGACCATCCGCCCTGGGTGGCCTTGATTCTGTGAGGTATGGTGAAGGTGTGCAAGGAGCCATTCACACCCCTGAGAGTGCTCCCCATGTGAGGGCCTCCCAGATACACAGGTGAGATCCAGGGCTCTGGGACAGAGCAAAGCACGTGGTTTTCCTGGGCTCTGACCTGTGGCTAACAGCACAGACAAGGAAGAGCAGTGTCACGAACCAGGCAGTGGAATGGCCTCCTCCTCCTGACAAGAACAGAGATGTCTAGGGCCTGAGTCCTTTCTTGTGGGTACACGAGCCATCACTGTCCTTCAGACTTCTGAATATAGGGAACCAAAGGGGCAGGTGTTCAATAGGCCCCAAGGGCAGAGATCCTGGGAAGCAAATTTCACTTTAGTGTCACAAAGAACTTGACAGCAAGCTATCACATAAGGTGTAGAGTTCCTTTCCATGCTTAAAACTCTTTCCCCTGGTTCCTCATTGCCCTCAGGATGAAGCCCAAGCCCCATAATATGGCAAAGGCTTCAGGACTTGGCCCATCTGCCCCTCAAGCTTCATCTGTCACCATTCCCCACCTTGAGTCTAGTGTCTACCTGAACTACTGAACTAACTGAACTGCTTATTGTTACTCAAAACCACATGCTGTCTCTAAGCACTGGGCCTTTGTGTATGCTCCCTCTGCCTTGAATGCTGTTCCTCATCTTGCACCTCAGTCCTCCTTTCACCTGTCAGTGGGTTGTCAAGATTTAATTCAGGCATTACTTCCTCCAGGAAGCCTTCCTGAAGTCCTTGGCTGGGTTAGGAAACTTCTGTAAATGCCTATAGCCAGGAGCTCCTTGAAGACAGGGACTGAAATCTCATTTAGCCCAGATCCTGGCAGAAAAATCATTGTCAATCAATGCTGAATGAACAAACAAATGCGAATGTCTGGAGAGGCAGAAAAACCACCTGGCAGGAGAGCTATAAAGGGGAGTCGAAGATTCTAATATTTACAAGTTCCAAGATTCAACATTCTCTAATTCTTGGCTGAAGATTCCGACTCAGGCTTCCCTCCATCCGGAGCCCACTCCCCAGCTAGCCACCTCTGCTCTGTGCCCTCTGAGAGTTTGTTCTCAAGCGGGCACACAAACACACATTCTGAACATAACCGGGAAAGCAATTTATAGGAAATAATTGCCGGTCCTTCTGTGCTTGGGAGCAGCGGTGAGCTCAGACTATTTCTATCTGTGCGTCAGCCCACCCAGCTTCCTCCCTCCTCCACCGCCCTGCGGGAGGGGCTTCTGCCGCACAGGGTGGGCAGTTTGTTTTTAATGCAGGACTCACACAAGCCAACCCCCGTGAGAGCCAGCTTTGAGGATTGATTGAATTCCAAGGAGAGAAGCTGAACTTGGGGGCTAGGGAGGAGCTTTATGAGGCCTGGGATGTGTGAAAGCAGCACACTCCATTCTAGCCTATCCTCACCCCATACACATGGGCTCCTGTTGGGGAAATTCTACCTGGTCTTTAGGGCCCTGCTCAGTGTGAGGTCTCCTCCTAACATCTCTGCTCAGAGTCCTCAAAGCGTGTCTTTGTTCTTCAGGGCCAGTTGTGCTCAAAGGGTGGTCCCAGACCAGCAGCACCAGCATCACCTGGAACTTGTTAGAAATGCACATTCTGGGGACTTACTCCAGACCTACTGAATGGGGGGTGGGGGGCAGGAGATGCAGCAGCAATTCTGTGTTTTAACAAGCCCTCCAGCTGATTCTGATGCAGCCTGAAGTTTTAGAACCACTGCCCTAGGTCACTGATGACCACTTGAGCTTTTAGAATTTACTGATCATCTCCCCCTGTCAGACTGTGAGCAGCCTAAAGGCAAGGGCATTATCGGATTCCTCCTCGTAACCTCCCAGAAGGCACAGCACAGAAAGTGTTCAGAGAAAAAATGAATTTTACTGATGGGGATACCAAGGACAGAGAAGGGATCTGTCCTGTGAAAGGTCACACAGGACACCAGTGACTAAGCCTCCCAACTATCCCCCATCCCCACCACACACACGCGCACACACATGCACACACACACAAGTACCCTAAGCTCCTTCTACAAGTAACTCGCAGTTCCTAGGCTGTGCTAGGCTCTCTTACTGTTTTTGAACAGGTTGTACTCTGACCGTTAATGTCTTCCGATCCTGTCTCACCTGGAAACTTTGACTCATCTTTGATGACTCAGCTCAGACATCACTTCCTCCCTCAAGCTGTGCGAATGGCCATCATTGGGCCCACTGCTGTTTTGTGTGTCTATCTCGCTCTCCATATGAGCTCCTTGGGGACAGGAGCTGTTTCTGATTCTTTTCTGTTTCTGGCAACATGTGCAGGGCCTGGCATAGAATAGACATCACCAAGTGTACGAGTGCACAAAGGTGCTAGATTTAGAGTGCTGAAAATAAGAACACACACACACACAACAACAATAACAACAACAACGAATAAAGCAAGACCAGAACATACCGAGGTCTCTTGACATCCAGCCTAGGGCACTTCTATGGGTGGCTCATGCTGCCTTGCCACCCCATCATGTGCCCTTGGCTGGCTCAGGCCCCATGTGCAGATATCTAGAAGTAACCATTTCACTGTTGCCAAATCCAGCAGCAGGTCATGTCACTGTCTGAAATGTCAAGAGCTGCTTTTAAAAAGTGGCTACTGAGTCTCCCAGATCCTTGCCTTGCACTCCCAAGGCAAAGCCTAAAGCCATTGCCAAAGTTAGATGAGCAGCCAGGAGACAGGGATGGCAGTCAGCATCCTGCCTAAGGTTCCTTTGCTATCAGCTTAATAATAAAAAGTGTTAAAAATAAACTAATAATAATAATAGCTAACACAGTGCTTTCCATTTGCCAACACTATTCTAAGTACTTTCATGGCCTAAGTAATTTAATCCTCCTCAAAGCCCATGAGGTAGATACTACTATTATCCCTGCTTGTACACATGAGAGAACTGAGGCACAGAGGCTTCCTAGCAAGTAAGTGGCAGGGACAGGATTTTAACCAGGCATTTGGCTCCTGAGTCCCCACTCTTAATGACTATGTTATACTGGAAAACACCCGTGTGCAATTTTAAAAGTGTTTTAGCACTTTATTGTTTATGAAGAGTTCAAATCCATCACCTCTTTTTTTAGCACTTTAATGTTTATGAAGAGTTCAAATCCATCCATCACTTGCAATAACTCAGCAAGGGCACTGAGGCTCAGGGAGACTAAGGGACTTTATCAAGGCCACACAGGATCAGGATGTGGTTGAGTTCACCCTCTGGAGCTTGTGCTCAGTCTGCTAACCATTCATTCTCTCACTCACTTATTCATTCACTTCATCCACCCGAGATGATGAAAGATGGCTGAGCCCCGTGCACACTATACTCCCTCTCACTCGATTCCTCACTCCAGGGCAGGGCAGAACTGCTGCAGAGGCAAGGATCACCCCCCATGAGTGCTGATCATCTTTTTTTTTTTTTTTCTTTATTAGGGGCTCCTAAATATACCTTCTCTGGGGCAGAAAGACCAAATCGGAATTCTCTTGATGCCCAGTTAGGAGAGGGGCTCCTCTGAGCCTCCACAGGCCCCAGATTTTTCTCTGACCATGTTTCCTGGGATTCATGTCTAACTTCCTTTGCCCCACAATAGTCCAGGCAGAACAGTGTAGCTGGGTCCACAACAGGACCTGGGAGCCTTTGCTAGGAAAAACCCTCATTTATCCTGCTAGGCTCCAAATCCCTCTGACTGTGCCCATTCCTACCTTCCACTGAAAAGAGACTCCAGAACGGGATGATGCAGAGACATTTATTGGATGCTTATGGGATTGGTCCACATGCGTCAGGGATGGGGACAAGGGCCTCCTCAGGGCTTCCTAGAATGTCATCAGCAGTCACTGTGGCTATGAAGCAGTGCTGGTGGAGATGTCTGGAGTCCATGACCTGCCCCTCATTGCTTTCCAGCCGTGATTTCAAGAAGGGGTAATTCTGTCTGAGAGGACTCCCTCCTCGCAACTCCACCGCAATGACCGTGTTTACACCTTGGCAGTTAGAGGGCACTTCCGTGGGGCCTGGAAAACAGCAAGCTGAGGGTGTGAGGCTTCCTCCTGCAGCCCCTTCCTCCCCGCCAGGATCACACCCCACCCCATCCCCCAATATACCACGTCATGCACTAGGAGCTGTCAATGTTTCTCATAAACTTACAGTTTGATGAGAGAGACAGACAATAAACAATTGTAGGAGAGATGAATACCTGGCCTTCGACATAACTCTATTATGTAGGTACTATTAAATATCCATTTTATAGATGAGAACACAGATTTACCACAAAGCTAGTATGCAGAGGAGTGCCTTTTTTTAGCACTTTAATGTTTATGAAGAGTTCAAATCCATCCATCACTTGCAATAACTCAGCAAGGGCACTGAGGCTCAGGGAGACTAAGGGACTTTATCAAGGCCACACAGGATCAGGATGTGGTTGAGTTCACCCTCTGGAGCTTGTGCTCAGTCTGCTAACCATTCATTCTCTCACTCACTTATTCATTCACTTCATCCACCCGAGATGATGAAAGATGGCTGAGCCCCGTGCACACTATACTCCCTCTCACTCGATTCCTCACTCCAGGGCAGGGCAGAACTGCTGCAGAGGCAAGGATCACCCCCCATGAGTGCTGATCATCTTTTTTTTTTTTTTTTTCTTTATTAGGGGCTCCTAAATATACCTTCTCTGGGGCAGAAAGACCAAATCGGAATTCTCTTGATGCCCAGTTAGGAGAGGGGCTCCTCTGAGCCTCCACAGGCCCCAGATTTTTCTCTGACCATGTTTCCTGGGATTCATGTCTAACTTCCTTTGCCCCACAATAGTCCAGGCAGAACAGTGTAGCTGGGTCCACAACAGGACCTGGGAGCCTTTGCTAGGAAAAACCCTCATTTATCCTGCTAGGCTCCAAATCCCTCTGACTGTGCCCATTCCTACCTTCCACTGAAAAGAGACTCCAGAACGGGATGATGCAGAGACATTTATTGGATGCTTATGGGATTGGTCCACATGCGTCAGGGATGGGGACAAGGGCCTCCTCAGGGCTTCCTAGAATGTCATCAGCAGTCACTGTGGCTATGAAGCAGTGCTGGTGGAGATGTCTGGAGTCCATGACCTGCCCCTCATTGCTTTCCAGCCGTGATTTCAAGAAGGGGTAATTCTGTCTGAGAGGACTCCCTCCTCGCAACTCCACCGCAATGACCGTGTTTACACCTTGGCAGTTAGAGGGCACTTCCATGGGGCCTGGAAAACAGCAAGCTGAGGGTGTGAGGCTTCCTCCTGCAGCCCCTTCCTCCCCACCAGGATCACACCCCACCCCATCCCCCAATATACCACGTCATGCACTAGGAGCTGCCAATGTTTCTCATAAACTTACAGTTTGATGAGAGAGACAGACAATAAACAATTGTAGGAGAGATGAATACCTGGCCTTCGACATGACTCTATTATGTAGGTACTATTAAATATCCATTTTATAGATGAGAACACAGATTTACCACAAAGCTAGTATGCAGAGGAGTGCTGAACATTTTAAAAACACATATTGTCTCTGCTTTAAGTATCGATTCCATGAGTCTCTTCATCGACTGCCTTATTCTCTCTTCTCTTATATCTGAGCTTGAAAGAAAGCTCACTTGGCCTTATGATTCCCCACCTCTTACTCATGATTTTTTATGCTGTAACAGAGAGATCTTTCTCAGGCCAAGTGAGTCCACATACTGTTCTTTCTCAAAATCCTTCAATGTCTTCGCCTTACCTGTGATCCTTGAGATAGCATTCAAGGCTTTTCATGAACGGGTCCATCTCTTCTCTTCAGCTTTGTTACTACCACCCTTCCCTCAAGAACTCTATGCTTTGCCACACCAAATTCTCATTGTTCCCTAAATGGGTCCATTCCCTCACATCTCTGGGCCTTTGCTTGTGTCATTTCTTCTACCTGAAATGACATTTAACTCCTTCTCTGCCTAGCAAACTTCTATGCTTGAAGCTGCATTGACGGAGAATATCCAGGAAGAATGCACCTCTGAAACCAAGGGAAGAGTGAGTTTCAAGAAGGAAGTTGTACTAGACATTGGGGTTGTCTATCCAACATCCATTCTATACCTTCCTATCTGGGTAACAGCAATTATATTTGGGTGGGATTGGTCCCATCCCAGCTCCAGGACTGGGATCTGATTGATCTGAGCCAATAAAATAATCCCATTCCTCTGCCACATGGATGGGCAATCAATGCATAGTATTTCCCTGGACACAGTGACTGGTTTAGGGGCAGACACATGACTTAGGTGTTTTTTTTTTTTTAAAGATGACCGGTAAGGGGATCTTAACCCTTGACTTGGTGTTGTCAGCACCATGCTCACCCAGTGAGCGAACCGGCCATCCCTATATGGGATCTGAACCCATGGCCTTGGTGTTATCAGCACTGCACTCTACCGAGTGAGCCACGGGCCAGCCCGACTTAGGTGGTTTAATCAGAGAACAGCTTAAGTCTTTTTCTTTTCTCTTGGTTGAAGGAAGAGATGGCACCCTCTTTCTCCTCCTGGATAGATGGGAACAAAAGGCATGTATTTCCAGGGACTGCTGGCATCTAACTTACCACCTGAGAAAAGTCAGCCCGAGGAGAAAGCCAACACAAGATAGAGGGCAGAGCTGAGAGAATCTCAGAGAATGGAGCCACAGGTCTGAGGTTGGTGGGAACTTCTATATAAATCACGCCTAAAGCCAATCCTACTTTTGGATTTCCCACCTATAGAGCCAATAAATCTTTTTGTTTGTTTGTTCTATTTTGAACTTTCTATTCTTAAATAATTTAAGACTCACACAAAGTTATAAAGATAGTGCAGAGAGTTCCAGTGTACCCTTTATCTAGCTTTCCCCAATGATAACATCTTATATTACCATAGTACGTTCTCAAAACTAGGAGACTGATATTGATACAATATGATTAACTAAACTGCACATCCTATTTAATTTTTCCAGTTTTTATATGTACTTTTTTTGGTATAGTACTATGAAATTTTATCACATGTATAGATTTATACAATCATTGCTATCACAATCAGGATAAAGAACTTTTCCATCACCACAAAGAAACTTCCTCATGCTACCCCTTTATAGTCAGACCTTCCCCCTAAACCTAACTCCTGATAACCACTAACTTGTTCTCCATGACTACAATTTTGCCATTTGGGGAGTGTTATATAAGTGGAGTTATACAGTATACAATCTTTAGAGTTTGGCTTTTTTCACTCGGCATAATGTCCTTGAGATCTATCCAAGTCATTGCATGTATTGATAGTACATTCCTTTTCTATGGCTGTGTAGTACTCTGTTGTACAGTTGTACCATTTGCCCATTGAGGACATTTAGAGTGTTTCCAGTTTTGTCTATTACAAATAAAGCTTCTATGAACATTTGTGTGCAGGTTTTTGTGCTGACATACATCATCATTTACCTAGGATAAATTCCAAAGAGTGCAATTGCTGGTTCATGTGGTAGAGTTGGCTGAACAATGTCCCCCTGAAGATATCAGGACCGGTCTGTATGTGGGATCCGAACCCTCGGCGGGAGCGCCGCCGCGCTTCCCAAGCGGCGCACTATCCAGTGCGCCACCGGGCTGGCCCGACATACATCATCATTTACCTAGGATAAATTCCAAAGAGTGCAATTGCTGGTTCATGTGGTAGAGTTGGCTGAACAATGTCCCCCTGAAGATATCAGGTCCCAATCTCTTGAACCTGATAATATCTGTGGATATTACCCTATACAGTAAAGTTTTTGCAGATATGATTAAATTAAGGATTTTGAGATGAAGAGATAATCCTGGATTATCCAGGTGGAGCCTAAATGCCATTATGAGTGCCCTTATAAGAGAAAGGCAGAGGGAGGCAGACACACACAGGGACAGCAATGTGAATACAGAGGTAGAGACTGCAGTAATGCAGCTACAGCAGAGGAATGCTGGGAGCCACCAGAAATTGGAAGAGACAAGGAACACTCCCCTAGAGCTTTTGATTTCACCCAGTAAAACTGATTCTGGACTTCAGGTCCCCAGAATTGTGAGAGAATAAATTTCTATAGTTTTACGTGGTCAAGTGCATGATGATTTGTTATAGCACCCATAAGAAACTAGTGCATATATTAAAAATGTTTAACTTTATGAGAAACACCAAACTGTCTTCCAAAGGGGCTGTATCATTTTACTTTCCTACCAGCAGCTAAGGGATCCAATTGCTCCATGTCCTACCATGGCATTGTCAGAGTTTTTACTTTAGTATTCTGATATGTGAGTAGTGGTAACTTGCTGTGGCTTTAATTTGCATTTCCTTAATGGCTAATGAAGTTGGACATATTTTCGTGTGCTTATTTGCCATTTGTATATCCTTTTCAATGAAATGTCTGTTCAAGTCTTTTGCTCATTTTCTAAAAGGATTGTTTATTTTCTTAATGTTGAATTTAGGGTATTCTTTATACATTCTAGGTAAAGTCCTTTGTCAGATATTTGTATATATTCCTTAATCTGAGGCTTGCCTTTTCATTCTCTTAACAGGGTCTTTCATGACATAAAAACTTTGAATTTTGATGAGCGCCAATTTGTCATTTCTTAAAAAAGTATTGTGGCTTTAGTATTTTGTCTAAGAATTTTTTGCCTAACCCCAGGTCATGAAGATTGTCTCCTATTTTCTTTTAAAACAGTTAATAGTGTTATGGTTTACATTTAGGATCTACTTTGAGTTAGATTTCTTATAAGGTGTGAGATTTAGTGAAGGTTTATTTATTTATTTATTTATACCTATGGAAGTCTAGTTGTCCTGATACCATATATTGAAAAGACTGTTCTTCCCCAGTTGAATTGCTTTTGTACCTTTGTCAAAAATTGGTTGAGCAGGGGCCGGCCCGGTGGCGCACTGGATAGTGCGCCGCTTGGGAAGCGTGGTGGCGCTCCCGCCCGAGGGTTCAGATCCCACATACAGACTGGTTCCCGCTCACTGGCTGAGCGAGGCGCGGGAGCAGCACCGAGGGTTGCGATCCCGTTGCCGGTCCCCGGTCCGGTACGGGGGCAACACTGAGGGTTGTGATCTGTTGCCGGACACAGAAAAAGACAAAAAGACAAAAAAAAATTGGTTGAACAGGGCCGGCCCGGTGGCGCACTGGATAGTGCGCCGCTTGGGAGCGTGGTTGCGCTCCCGCCGAGGGTTCGGATCCCACATGCAGACCGGTTCCCGCTCACTGGCTGGGCAAGGTGCGGGCGTGACACCGAGGGTTGCGATCCCGTTACTGGTCCCGGTCTGGTACAGGCGCGACACTGAGGGTTGCGATCCGTTGCCGAACAAAAAAAAAAAAAAAAAAAAAAAAAAAAAAAAAAATTGGTTGAACAAACTTGTGATATGGGTCTATTTCTGGACTGCATTTTGATCTATGTATCTGTCCTTCCTCCAATACCACACAGGCCTGATTACTATTGACTACTATTGCTATATTAGTAAGTCTTAAAATTGAATAGTGTTATTTCCTCCAACTTTATTATTCTTTCAATATTACTTTAGCTATTCTAGTTCCTTTGTCTTTCCATATAAATTTTAGAATTAGCTTGTCTATATATACAAAAAAGCTGCTATAATTTTTATCTTTATTATGTTGAGTCTTCCAATTCATGCACACAGTGTGTCTCTCCATTTATTTAGGTCTTCTTTCATTTCTTCATCAGCATTTTGCAGTTTTTATCATACAGATCTTGTACTTATTTTGTTAGATTTATACCTAAGTATTTCTTTTTTGGGGGAGGGGAGCAACTGCAAGTGGTATTATTATATTTTAAATTTTGGTTTCCAATGTTTTGTTGCTAGTTTATATAAATGATGGTTGGTTTGACCTTAGGTACTGTGACCTTGCTAAACACAGTTATAAGTTTAGAACTTGTATATGTTTATATATATATAAGTTTAACTTATACATAAGTTTAGAACTTATAAGTTTAGAGTTTATTTTGGGCATGTATTTTGCAGATTTCTTGGGATCCTTTGTTATTTAAGCTTGCATTTTAAGGCATTCCAACTGGTATAGGGATTTAGTTCAACCTTCTATTCAATGCAAGAATCCCCTTAGCTGAATCCCACATTTAGCCTTTTCCTAATTACCTTCCATGGATGGGGCTGTTTTTTTGTTTGTTTTGTTTTTTTAAACTAAGGATTACAAACTGATGAGCCAAATATGGCCCAGAGTGATGGGGGTGTTTTTTACCAGTGTATTTTAGGTTTCACTATAAGTAGGTTCTATCTTTATTGAATCAACATCTGCCTACCTACAGCTTCCTCACTGATCCCAGTTCTGTTCTCTGGCTCCTCACAAAATGTCTGTTTCACCTGCCCTAGAACAGCCTTGCAGAGAGCTGAGGTCCTAGCCTACAAGCCTTGGGTCTCCTCTGTTCAAGGCCAAATATCCCCAACTCTTCAGCTAATCCTCACATGACCAAGTTCCCAGCCCTGAGTTGGTCACCTGCCTCTGATAACCTTTTGATTTCTCAAAGTCCCTCTTAAATTGTGGGGCTCTGAGCAGCTAGCTGCCAGGGTCTTGAGGAATCCCTTGGACTTCCAGGAGTTACAAGACCTTGGCTCAAGTCCAAGGTCCGCAATGTTAAATCATTGTGCTACTTTGTGCCAACCCTTTCTCCTCTCTGGATCTCAGTTACCACTTCATAAAATGGGATAGAAAGCAGGGCTGGCCTCATTTTAAAATTTCTTTTCCTTTGAACTCCAAGTTTTAAAGGATTCTGTTTACACAATAGACTGCATTTATTAAGTACTAATTTCTTTCCATTTTGTTTTAATCAAAGAGCTCTGATCAGTATGAGAAAGCCCATGTTAATTACTGTCCCCACCCAACTGATATAATTCTAGCTCAAAGCAAAGAAACTTGGTCCCAGTAAAACCTTTGGAATAATGAAAGAATCCCCACTGGTATATTTGGGGATCCTTAGCTAACTGGAACTCAAAACTGGGAACCTACAGAGTAGTGATAAAAACTTATCTCTGAGATATGGTGGCTGGTGTGTTCTATCCAATTGGGAGTAAAGAAAGACCATCGCTCCTTTGTTTCCAGACCTTCTATTAATGTGACCCGAGATTCCACTCACCTGCTTTTGGCCACCACATCATGCTTCTGGTTTTCTACTGAGCTTGTGGACCCACCATGTCTTTTTTTGTTGTTGTCTTTTTCCATGTCCGGCAACGGATCGCAACCCTCAGTGTCGCCCCCCCACCGGACCGGGGACCGGCAACGGGATCGCAACCCTCGGCGCTGCTCCCGCGCCTCGCTCAGCCAGTGAGCGGGAACCGGTCTGTATGTGGGATCCGAACCCTCGGGCGGGAGCGCCGTTGCGCTTCCCAAGCGGCGCACTTATCCAGTGCG
>NW_007726117.1:1418775-1432892 GCF_000696425.1 Galeopterus variegatus | reverse complement strand
TTGTTTTGTTTTGTTTTGTTTTTTGTCTTTTTCCGTGTCCGGCAACGGATCGCAACCCTCAGTGTTGCCCCCGTACCGGACCGGGGACCGGCAACGGGATCGCAACCCTCGGCGCTGCTCCCGCGCCTCGCTCAGCCAGTGAGCGGGAACCGGTCTGTATGTGGGATCCGAACCCTCGGGCGGGAGCGCCGTTGCGCTTCCCAAGCGGCGCACTTATCCAGTGCGCCACCGGGCCGGCCCCCACCACGTCTTTTTTACATGACTCTTTCCCAGACCCCAGGCTTCTCTCAAATCTGTATCCCAGGGCCTTCAAGTCAATAATCCCAGTCTCCCAGGGAAACCAGCGAAATAGACAGTAGTACCACTCTTCATCTTACATATTCTTGCTGCTTCCTTTGGTTCACATGTAACAGAAGTTATTAAAGTCCCACAATGGTCTGGCTGGTGAGCTCAGTTGGTCAGAGCGCAGACTTATAATCCCAAGGCCACGGGTTGGGATACCTGTACTGGCTTGCCGCAAAATGAAAAAAAAAGGAAAGAAAAAGTCCCACAATGGTGCCTGAAGCCTGGGGTGAGGGTCCCCTCTTTGAAAAGCTGCTGTTTTTTTCAAGCCAAGAGGCACCTGGGAGAATAGGAAGCCTAAATGCAAATATACCAAGTTCTATTTGAAGTTATGATAAGAAGATTCATGTTTCATAAGTGGCTGAAGTACGCTGATACAATAATCTTATTTGATTCTCCTAACTCTCTGAGGTAAGTATTATTATGCCATATTATAGATAAATAACTGAGGCCCAAACAGAGAAAGTCAGCACTGACATAGCTACCAAGTATAGGATCCAGGGTTTACTTTCAATTCTGCTTAGTTCCAAAGCTTGTACTCTTTCCACAGAGCAAGTACGTATAGGTTAGGAACTATGCTAGGTCCTGGGGCTACAAAGGCATTTAAGACATGGTTACTATCTTTGAGATATTAACAGCCTCTTTGAGGAGACCAACATGTAAAAATCTAAGGGCCTAATAATAATTAAAACGAGAGCTACTGATTGTTCAAAGCCTACCACGTGTTTGAGACTAATTAGGTACCATGCAAACATCATCTCTAGTTTTTGCAATGATTTTCTTAGTAGGTATTATTGTACACATTCTACAGAGTAAATTGAGGTCCAGGAGAAAAGTGACTTGCTTAAGGCCACACAATGAGAACAGTAAAGCCAAGATTAGAGCCAGGTTCCCTGACATCCCAATCCAGGGCTTTTCTACCTTTCTCCAAGGAGCTCAGAGGACAGTCCCCCACTGCCTGGGGTCCTCAACCCTGAACTCTGATTAGTCTATGGCAGTAATCCTGGAAGGGAGTTCTCAGGTTCTCTCCCTGCTCAGAGATGAGTCAAGACTAACTCTTCACTGAGGTGTGTTCACAGGTGCCACCTCTACCAAGTGTGGTTCATTAAAAAGCAGTGGGATCTGGGTGACTGAGCTCCCTCTGAAAGGTGAGAGCGGCTGATGGGAGCTACTCAGCAATGAAGGGGCAAATGTTTCAGGTTGAGGTCCCTGGTCTGGGAGGCAAATGCTTGGCCACCAAATGGCTGAGTGACCTTGGGCACAGGCCTGCCTCTGTCTGGGTCTCAGCTTCCCCTTCTGTACAGTGAGAGCATCGGACTTGATTTCTTTTTTTTTAAAGGATGACCGGTAAGGGGAACTTAACCCTTGACTTGGTGTTGTCAACACCATGCTCAGCCAGCGAGCCAACCGGCCATCCCTATATGGGATCCGAACCCGGGGCCTTGGTGTTAACAACACCACACTCTCCCGAGTGAGCCACGGGGCCGGCCTGGACTTGATTTCTAGGAGCTCAGACTTGATTTCTAGGAGCGCTTTGAGTTCTGGTTGATGAGAATGGCTTTCAGAGGAGGATGAGAACTAAAACTTTGTCTTTAATTTTTTCCCAACTTTTTGTCTCTTATTAAATGTACCTAGTTAGAATATCACTCCTATACTCACCTCACTTGCTCATCTGTAAAACAGAGTTGATGACAACCACCCAGAAGAGTAGTTGAGCAGGTTAAATGGGATGATGTCTTTGAAGTCCTTAGCACAGTGTAGGAACTCAGTTACCCTTCTGATCTAGCTAGTTCCTCACAAAGTACTACAGTAAGAAAGTGGAAGTTGCTTGGAGGCTGCAGGGGAGAAGAGGGCTTTGGTGACCCCCAGGCCAGCAAGACCACTAACAGGGTTCCCATGGACCCACCCAGGAGCGAGGAGACACAACAACTGAAAAAAGCCACTCAGAGGCCCATGAGTCACCACAAAGGACTGGCACATGGCCCATCCCATAGAAAGTGTTTGGAGCATGGGCAGTGGAGTAGATGGGCCCACTGAGAAAACACAGGGGCACAGCAAGGACAGCTGATCTGCCCCCAGTCAGCACAGGACCACTCAATGGAGACAGGTCAGGAATACAGAACTGCTGGGGACACAGTTTGCTGAAAAGACTCAGGACCAGAACAGAGTTTCCATACAACCCAGGTGCACCAGATCTCACAAGACCCAGAAGTACATACAAGGTCAACTAGTAAAACCTAAGTTGCACAAAAAGCCTTCCTCAGGGAATCAGCAGCAAAGCAGCAATTTAGCTCAACCACTGGCTCAAGTGCTGGTCCCCACAGAAAGTTCCCCCATTTTAGAAGCAATCAAAGGACAAAAAATTAGTTCCAGTGCAGAGTTTAAGTGGTGGGAATAGTGAATAATACAACACAGAACTGAAAGAAAGAACAAAAAACCCACAGATCAGAGCTAAAGCCTGATAATAACTAGTAAAGGTCTAACACCACCAAAGAACACCTATAAAACCTAGAAGAACCAGAAGCCCCCTAGGCTCCCAAGCCAGGGATGGGGAGGGCCGAGGGCCTCAGCCATGCCCCCTCCCCAACAACCACACCCAGCCCAGTGTCAGGCACCCAGCCACTGCAGGAAGCACCCCAGCCTCCTGAACTGGGGGGCAGAGGGGCCGACAGCCTCAGCCATGCCCCCCCAATATCCACAACCAGCGCTGAGCCTCCACTGGAACCTCCCTGGTCTCCCGGGCCAGAAGGAGAGGGTTGCCAGAGGGTCGACCAAGTCCCCCTCCTTCCTCCTCCTCCCACCCTATTTCCATCCCCCTTCCCCTCCCCCTCCCCCCCCCAACTGCTCTGCAACATCTTGGAATGTAAGAAAAAAACCAATAATAAATAAATAAATTTTAAAAATAAGTAAATTTTGAAAAAAAAACTCATATTCCTCAATCTGTTTATGGTCCATTTGATAAGTATCTACCAGAGTTTATTTCTCTGGGCTTTTATTAGAATGGTACTTTATGTTTCTTTTTGAAAAATGAACATTTTAGTGAAAGGTTTTTAACCCCTAGCCAATCTCTGGCAAGAAGCCTGTGCTTTTGTTGTTTTCAAAGTTCTCTTTTAGCAGGAATATCAACTTACCTCTTTCTCCTAAGTTTCACATAGAAAGAGCTGAACCAGAGCAAGGGCCAGAAATTACATTTTATCCTGCAGAGGACAGGAAAGATTTATTTTAGAATTTTGCATTTCTTTGTAAAATATCTATTCATATTCTTTTGCTCAGTGGATATTAAACATCCACTGCATATATTTTCGTTCATTTTACGTGTTACTAATATTAATGCTTTATTCATAATATTTATGTAGTAATGCAACCATGGATAATTCTGAACATCCTTAGGAAAACCACATAGACTGTTCAAAAAATATCTATAAGGAGACTTGAGGGGCAAACAGGGAACTGTAGGACCAGAGAAATCGTGGGAGTGAGGGTAGAAGTGGGTCACACTTCTGATAGCCTTTAGGAATGATAGGGAGATAACGGGAAGGTCATGGCCCCAGGAGGCAGGCAGGAAAGGCAGCACTTCCAGAAGCCTCCCTGAGATTCCCCTCCCCACAACAGTGCTGGAGGCAGCTCCGTGGCAATGTTGGTGGTGACCAGTGCAAAGGGAGTTCATTCAAGCTGTGGTGCCATCCACACTGGAGGACCTTGATGCATCAGACACTGGGTAAGCTGAACACCATGTGCCAAGAAGAGCAGCCAAATAGCAGAATCCCTACTGCCTAACATGACCCCCTGCGGTAGCAACATCAGGGCTTACTGGAGACTGGTTAGACTTCTCAGTTTTCTCTCTGGCGAGCCGGTATATGAAAAACTGATATCCTGGACCGGATAAACCCATGGATGAAGGGACTCCAAAGAATGAAAGAATTTCTTGATAGTGAGATGTGACCTTGTTAGTATCCCAGGCTGGTGAAGTAGAAGTAGAAATATATACTTACAGAGCTTATATACTCTTTTATGTTATTTTCATTCTAAGTTTAACTGATTTTTATTTTTATTTATTTATTTATTTATTTATTTTTTAAAAGATGACCGGTAAGGGGATCTTAACCCTTGACTTGGTGTTGTCAGCACCACACTCAGCCAGTGAGCGAACCGGCCATCCCTATATGGGATCCGAACCCGGGGCCTTGGTGTTATCAGCACCGCACTCTCCCGAGTGAGCCACGGGCCGGCCCTTCTAAACTAATCTTAAAATTAATTTGACAGATTCCATGAAACATTTTGTTGGGATTTCTATTCATAGATTAACTTGAGAAGAACTGACACCTCTCTGATATGAGCCTTACTACCCATATACATAGCATATCTCATCATAGAGGAGGGTTCTTTTATGTCTTTCATTAACCTTCATGATTTTTCTCTATGAAAGTTGAAGCCTGGGCTGTCTCTGGTCTCCATCCAGGCTGGGTCTATATTCAGACTTCTTTCCTATTCTCCTGCCACTGCCTGCCGGGTTTTTCTGAGTCCAGGGAAAGTCAGATTAGTTCTTCCACCCTCAAGAACTATCCCTCCTGCTTTTCACTGCTCAGCCACAGCAGGATTATTCATAGTCATCAGAATCTGAGAAGGGTTCTTGTGCTGTTGCTTGCTGCACTTTTATGGTCATGCTAGAAAATTAATCTTTTACAAGTGATAGCATTCAGCCCTCTCTGTCTTTCTCTGAGACTTAGTTACTATCCACCCTGCCCCTTCTACCTCCTGTTTGCCACCCTTGCTTCTTCTGCTTAACTTAAAGTCCTCCCTCATCCTGCCTGGCCTTATTTCCTATGGTCCCCCAGCATGAATGGCCCCATCACTATGTAAGTCTCACTTGGTCTGCCCACACACCTTTACCCATTATTTACCCTATCCTGGAGGCCTTTTCTCCTCTATTTTGCCTAACCAATTTCTTCACTAACTCACCACTCGCTCAAGTCTCCTCCCCTTTTCAAAACTCTCCCTACTCTTGGTATCAAATAATTATGTGCTTAATTACATACTTGCAGAGAGACTCAGTGTGGTGAGCAGAAATACACGGGATGAATTTCAGCCCACAATTTATTAGGTGTGATACCTTGAGCAAGTCGCCAAACCTCTTGCAGCCATTATTTCCTTATCTGTAGAATGGAGATAATAAAACCCACTTTGAGTGTTGTCTACCAAACTCTACTGAAAGATTTTTGTTAATAGGGACTTGTACCTTTCACAGTATCTTGCAGGAGGTTATAAAAAAAATGTGTACAATAAAGACCTGTGAAAAAGCAATCCTTTTTTTGCCCCTTAAAGGCTCTAGATGGCGTATGCTAATAAAGGAATGGGTGGGTAGTCCAGAACATCAGATCATCCAAAAAACAAAAACAAAAAAAACCAACAAAAAATCTGTATGTAGTTTCTGAAAAAAATTGTGAGTTTGGGGAGCAGCAAATTTTTCTTATTAGTTCTGTTTTGTTTGGGGTAATATTAAAATCAGTTTGTATTCCCTAAGGCTAGAATTAAAACATTGTCTTAGAAAATCCCACAACACGGATTGATCCTTGTGTGACAAATGGAGTGCTGGCTACATTACATTACTCTGATAAACACTGAGTACATGAAGAGTTGGAGATGGAAATGTTCAGATCGTGAACCTCCTGAGAAATATGCTGCTGCTTCTGAATATTCCAGGAAACACTCACGAAGCAAATGTTCGAAACATCATTTCCAAATCTCTCCCCTTAAAGTATCTGTAAAGATGCTAGCCTGTTGAATACAGGGAAATCATAAGGCCTCTTTCTTACCTGTTGTCTGTAAGCTTAAGCCTGGGTCCAACTTTGTGTGGGGTTTTGAGCTGATGAACAGGTAACAAACCACACAGGCGGTGACAATGAAGGCCAGGAGGACCACTGCTGCTATTGATAGGCCCACAAGAGCGCCGATACTGAGGAAAGAAGGCCACACAGGAGTGTCACGAAGGGACCTGGGAGGCAGCTTGTTATAGAAGTGTTACAGGTGTTGTAGGAACCGGCTTTGACTCTTGTTCTGTTCCTGTCTCTCTCTTTTTTTTTTTTTGCTGGCTGGTATGGGGATCTGAACCTTGACCTTGGTGTTATAACACAGCGCTCTAACCAACTGAGCTAACTGGCCAGCCCCCCGACCTGTCTTAAACAGGCTTTCTGTATTTAAGCATGGGAAAGAGCATTGACTATATGCCAAGTACTCGCCACAACATGACACGGCTCAATGTCACCATGTAGTTGGGACTCAATATGTGTTTCCTTTCTTCTCTTCTCCTTCCCTCCTTTAATAGTCCGTTTTCTGTTGCTTATAACAGAATACCTGAAACTGGGAATATATAAAGAAAAGAGGTTTATTTCTTACAATTTTGGAGGCTGGGAAGTCCACGGTCCAGGGTATGTGTCTGGTGAGGGACTTCTGTGTGGGAACTCTATATAGGGTCCTGTGATGACCCAGGATATCAAATGTCAAGAGAACAGCAAGAACTCTCTCTTGTGCTCCTTATAAAGCCACCAATCCACCTCTGTGATAGCTCATTACTCCATGAATGGATTAATCCATTCATGAGGGCACAGTCCTCATGATCCAATCACCTCTCAAAGGCCCCGCCTTTCAACTCTCATAATCAGATTTCCCATTCTCTTAACACTGTTACAGTGGGGATTCAGCTTCCAACACATGAACTTTTGGGGGACACATTTGACCCATAGCACCTCCCTACTTTCCTCAACCTGCTCCCACCCCTGGGAGCTGGAAATGGTCTTAAAGAACTTCCCCCGCAACACACACACGCTGCTGGGGTTTTTTTGTTTTTTTTTTTGTTTTTAAGATGACTGGTAAGGGGATCTTAACCCTTGACTTGGTGGTGTCAGCACCACACTCTCCCAAGTGAGCCACAGGCCGGCCCTCACACTGCTGTTTTTTTAAAAATGAAGACACATAGTAGGCCTTAGTTAAAAACCAGCTGTTGGGGACTGGCTGGTTAGCTCAGTTGGTTAGAGTGCAGCCTTACAACACCAAGGTCATGGGTTTGGATCCCCATACTAGCCAGCCTCCAAAAAAATAAATAGCTCTATTGAGGTATAATTAAAAACAAACAAACAAACAAAAAACCAGCTTACCTTCCAGCCTTGAGGTAATTTCCGACTCAACCTCTGTGGTCCTTCTGACCATGCCAGTGTCAACTCCACATCTAAAATACCTCCCTGTTAACCTTTCTGCCTCTGCCCCAAGTCAGGCCTTGGTCACCTGGCCTGAAGGAAAAAACAATTTGTTTTTCCCTTACACACCACTCAACATGACACTTCTGACACCAGTTGTGTGTGGGGTTTCCCCACCCACTATCTACCTGGAGATAGTGTCAGGTCTCACAGATTAAGGGCTCAGTTCCACAAGACTGCCCTCCACTTCAGATGTCAGTAGCAAGTAGTAGGTTGTCACCTACACTTCTGACTGTGGGTTATAAACTGGCCATAAACTGGTGTTCCATGACTCTTTCCTTGGGTTCAATTAGTTTTCTAGGTTGGCTCACAGAACTCAGGGAAACACTTTACTTACATTTACCCATCTGTTGCAAAAGATATTAGAAAAGATACAGATGAACAGCCAGATGGAAGAGATGCATATGGCAAGAAACAGGGGAAGGGGTGCAGAGCTTCCCTGCCCTCTCCAGGTATACAACCCTCCAGAGACTTCCATATGTTCAGCAATCAAGAAGCTCTCTGAACCCTCTTCTTTAGGGGTTTTATGGAGGCTTCATTATGTAGGCATGATTGATTACATCATCGAACATTGGTGATCAACTCAACCTTAGCTTCTCTTCCCTCCTCAGAGGTCAGGGGCGAGGGGGCGGGTGCTGTAAGTTATAACCCTCTAACTACATGGTTGGTTGCTCTGGCAACCAGCCCCCATCCTGAGGCACTCCAGGAGTCCACCAAGAGTCAACTCATTAGAACAAAAGATGCTTCTGTCACCTAGGAAAGTACAAGGGATTTAGAGGCTCTGTGTCAGCAGCTGGGGTTCAAAGACCAAATATTATCTTTTTTTTTTTTTAAAAAAAAGATGACTGGTAAGGGGATCTTAACCCTTGACTTGGTGTTGTCAGCACCATGCTCACCCAGTGAGCAAACCGGCCATCCCTATATGGGATCAGAACCCGTGGCCCTGGTGTTATCAGCACCGCACTCTCCCAAGTGAGCCACAGGCCAGCCCTCAAAGACCAAATATTAGAACGAAAGACTCTCCTAGCACATCGATCTACAAGGGTTTTAGGAACTCTGTCTCAGGAATTAGGGGCAGAAATCAAATATATATTTCTTATATCACAATATCACAATTGGTCTCCAGAAAACTGCCTCCTGGCTCATTTGGGGGCACTTGTTTTTCTTATTTCCCATGATCCCTCCTCTTCATCTTCCCATATTAAAAATTTACCTGTCCCTGAAGGCTCATCTCAAATGTCCCATCCTCAATAATGCTTTCCTTGGTCACACTTCTCTCCGCTCCCTTCTCCCCATGCCAGGCTAACACACCCAGCACACTTTACTCAGGGCCGTTGGCACTTCCCACTTGATCAGGCAGCCCAGTGTGGGAGGGAAAGAGCAAAGGGCTTTGGAAGTAAAGCAACCTCGGTTAGGACCTAACTCTGAAACTGACTTACTCTGAGATCTTGGTGAAGTTATTTAACTTTTTTAGCCCCAGCTTCCTCATCTGAAAAATGAGAATAATCAAAACACAGCACATTGGAGGTGGCACTGAGGTTGAATGACATTGAAATATTCTTGGCACATAGCAGATGTTCAACATATTCAGGGCCTCCCGGAATGCAGAGTCAGACCATATGTAATCAGCTGTATCTTCTCCTGGCGCATGGTAGGCAGTTGGTAAATATCACTGAGTACGCACTATGTGTCAGGCACCATGGGATGCTCTGTTTGTTCCCACCTACTACTCCTTCTCCAGCTTTCCTGTCCATTCCCTTCCCCACTCTAGCCCCAGACTCCTGTCCTTGCCACTGCTGTAGGATTTCGCTTCTGGCTAGCTAATAGCTAGTTTCCAGTAAACAAAAACACCTTAGTGCTTTGAAGAGTCAGCCTTCCCACGGCTAAATAAATTATCAAATATCCATGCAATGGAATAGTATAGACCTATTAAAACATGTTTTCAAATAATATTTAAGATCATGGATAAATTCTTATAAGATAATGTTAAGTGAAAAGAGCAGAACACACTACTAAATACAGAGCACACCCCCAACTTAAATAAACATAAATATATACATAACTATACACACGTAAGTTTGGATGCAAATACACAAAACTGCTGACAGGCTGTCTCTGGATGTGGTGCGGGTTGTGGCTGTCCTGTTTGTGTCTCTTTGGTTCTTACCACTGCAGAATATTCTGGCCAGAATTTCAACTGCCAGCATCTGGATCTTTATGCTTGAGGGCTTTAGTTGGGCCCAGAACAGGCTCTGTCTACACAATGGGCAGGTGAGAAGTACAGGATAATTAATGCCTCCCCTCCCCACCAGTCCACAACCAATGATTCACAGAAATAGGTGTGTAAATACCCAGCTTCCTGGCCCTTGGGCGGGATAACTCTGAGGCGTACCTTCTACACTGGCTGGCAGAGTTTAAGCTCCAGTTTCCTTTGGTGTGACTTGCTCAGTAACACAGCCATTGTCGGCTTCTTCCCTTGGCCGTCTTGCTTCTCCACCCTCTACCAGTGTTTTCTGGGCTCATTTTCCACATGAACTACTCGACATCAAATCTTTGTCTCAGAGTCTTCTGGGAGACCTAAGCTAAGAAATGGATTACTCATGATTTCTTACTCTTGTTGTTTTTCTTGTCTTTTTCACATTTTCCACATTATGTACTACTTTTTAGTTCTTGTAAGTACTTCCTATCTCACCAGGTGGCTGTAAAGATGAAATGAAATGGTATATGCAGTGCCTGACCACCAACTCTGCCCTCCAGCAAGCTGCTGCCTTCTGGCTCACAGCCTGGTAAAAAGAAGAACTAGTGATGGAGGGTGTTTGGCAAGTGAAGCAGACGGTGTGATAGCACCAGCTGCTTCTCCAAAAGGTGTCTTCACTTCCTGAGACATACTTTTAAAGACAGCGATTCTCCTTGAGCACTATTTCTCCAAGGAAATAGTGTTTACCTGGGGATATTTATGCTTTTAAGGACTGGCTTTCATTAAAAGGGCCAAATAGAATTTAGAGCAAAACAAGATCTCCACTCTGCAATGGTTGGGGCTCTGTTAGGAGCATGCTTGAAGAGTTGTTTCAGTGTCAGAGCACACTGATCACCTAGACGTCCCAAGAACCCTCAATTCCCTTCTTCCACTTTGCAGTTGTCTGTGATGTTTATGAACCATGTATGTCCACAGCATGCTTGAAGAGTTGTTTCAGTGTCAGAGCACACTGATCACCTAGACGTCCCAAGAACCTTCAATTCCCTTCTTCCACTTTGCAGTTGTCTGTGATGTTTATGAACCATGTATGTCCACGCCCAGGAAGAGTAGCCCTACATGCCAGCACCTTTCAGATGTCCTTGGGGTCACAGAATGGGAGCACACTGATGTGGGATGTGACCTCAGAGATCACCCCATCCAAGCCTCCACTAGAGCATTGTCCGAGCCATTAAAGCACTCCACGTGGAGAGGGTTTCCAGGACAATGAAGGGACCACAAGAGGTATGTAGGGAAGGGGGTGGTGGAAGAGGGAACACGTCCTGGCTGCTTGATAAGGGGTTACTCATCTCTGTGCCCCCAAGGGCCATAATGGTTTCCAGAAGACAGTAGAGGGTCAGTGAGTGTTTTCCAAATGATCTGAGTAGATCAGGTTATAAGAGCCAAGCTAGGGGGCCGGCCCGGTGGCGCACTGCTACAGTGCGCCCCTTGGGAGTGTGGCGGCGCTTCCGCCGAGGGTTCAGATCCCACATACAGACCGGCTGCTCACTGGCTGAGCGAGGTGCGGGCGCAACACCGAGGGTTGGATCCCGTTGCCGGTCCCGGTCCGGTACGGGCGCGACACTGAGGGTTGCGATCCGTTGCCGGTCACGAAAAAAGATAAAAAGGAAAAAAATAAATAAATAAAATAAAAATAAGAGCCAAGCTAGATTTAGACAGTCGTGGAGCAGGACAAGCCCAGGTTTGGAGCCAGACGGGCCTGAGTTTTCATCCCGGCTCGGCTACTTTCTTTCACTAGGGCACTCCCAAATAGTAACTTAACCTTTCTCAAGTTTTTTCATCTGTAGAATGGAAGGAAGTGGTGTTGAGGTTGTGAACGTGTGGAAGGATCTAACCCTTGGATGGTTCTAGGTAATATTCTTTAAATCTCAGTCTGTTGTGATATTGCTAGATCTTGGAAATTTACTTTCATTCTCTAAGCCTCACTTCCCATACCTATAAACCAAAGAAAGGGAACTCTCTTTTTTACTGAGCACCTTCTACATGCACTGGTCACTTTACTGTACATTATTTCACTTAGTCCTTACAACAATTCCATGAGACATGTATTACCATCACCATTTTAAAGATGAGAAAAGAGACTAAGAGATTAAATAACTTTTCCAATCCACATAGTGACAGAACCAAGGTTTGGACCAGATTCTGACCAGCTCCAAAGCTCTACACTGTCTCTGTATTTCAAAGGGAGGTCAGCACCATATTATTTCAGGACCCAGCTCAGTGCTAAATACACAGTGGGCCTTCGACAAATACTCCATTGTTTTACTTTAGGTGCATGTCATACCTCTTTAAGTGAACTATGAGCTCCTCCAGCGAATAATTGATTTCTTGCATCCCCAGTGAGTGCCTTGCAAATTGCCAGGCACAAAGCAAAGGCCATAATGAATGAATAAATATATAGATCAACAGAAAACAAATAAATACGATTCCCTGAATTATAGACAGTAGCCAATTGTGCAGGATATGATAACCTAGCCGTCTGAAAATATTTTAGAATTACAGATTGAGCAGCCTAAAAAAAGCAATAATATTTATGATTGTCATTGGCATATACAAGTTGATTTCACCTCTTTTGTCTCATTTGGTCCTTGCCACTGCCTTAGTTGAAAATCAAGGCAATGACTGATCATCCTCCCCACTTGAAAGATTAAAAGATAGAGGCTGAGAGGCTTTAGTGGCATATGATGCTGTCCTTTCCCACCCAGAGGGCATACAGCCTCTATTCATATACTTCCGGGGACAGGAAAATCACTAGCAGGTCCCATTCTCTGGGTGAAGACTTTGGAGACCCAGAAGGATTGAGACCTATTGCTCTTTCAACCCCACATTTAGGTTCCAGGACTGTCAGAGCTGACCTAACCAACTCCATCCCAGAACCAGTGGGGTAACTGAGGTTTTATGGGTTGGGATTCACACAAACTGCACTTGTATTAATATGACCTGAGTCAGCTTCTGCTGTGGCATTGTGCTGTTGTTTCATGATGAACATGGAGGCAGCTCTGACCCTCAGGTCTTCTGCCTTAGCTTGAGGGTGAGGTACATCCCTGGCACTCACCACAGGGCTTGGCGCATACTAAGTGCTCTGTAAGCAGTGGCTGAAAGAATGACTAAGCATGGAAGGGAAGGAAAGGGTTGAGGCTGGGCTGAGGTTGGGGTTGGGGTGAGGATTAAGGTTTGAGGTTGAAGTCTGAATGTAGGTCTAGATAATATTTGGAGTCAGGATGTGAGATTAGAGCTGAAGTGGGACTGCAGGCAGGATGGAGGAGGAAATTGAGGCTGAGGATAGAATGGGAACTGGGATCATTATTCATGAGTGGGTGAAGTCAGGGATGAGGGTGGTATTGACATTAGGAAGGGGATCCTGGTGAGCACTTGGATGAGGATTGGGGTGGAGTTTGGGTTTCCTGTGAATGTTTGAGGATGGAAGTTTACTGTTAGGATGGGGGTTGGTATGTGATCTGGGCTGGGTTGAGGGTGGTGGTAGAATGAAGTTGGAGTGGGAATAGAGTGAGGGTTGTTTTGGGGTAGAGTTAAGGCGAGGATCAAGCATGGATTTATATGATGGTTGGGGTCAGGACGAGGGAACAGAGCTAAGATGGTGTTTCAGGGGGAGGTTGGGTTGGTGATAAGGTGAGAGTAAAGGTCGGTATTGGGCATGGGGGGGTAGGGCTGGTATGGGGGGGTTGGTGCTGATGTTCATGTGGGCACTTGGATGAAGGTTGAGGCTCAGCCGGAGCTGGGCCGAGGCTGAGACGAGGGGGCCAAGACCCCTGCGGGGTTCAAGGTGGGGTTAGGGCCAGGGCCGGTACCTGAGCCACCACATGTAGCTGTGCTCGTAGGGGAAGAAGCTGTGCGGGTCGTCGCAGCAGTACTTGTGGTCGCGGAAGCCGCAGCAGAAGACGGCGGCCGCCTCGCCCCCCGGCCGCGGGCAGCTGAAGCCGCGCACCACCTCCTGCTCCGCGCTCACGTAGCTCGTGCAGGCACCGCTCATCGCGCCCCGCGCCCGGCCCGCCGCCACCTCGGGCCACCAGACGGCTGGCGACAGGAGGGCCGGGAGAGCGAGGGACTGGCCGAGACGGCAGAGAGCCTGAGAAGGAGACGGAGAGACAGAGGGGCAGAGAGAAGCAGCGACAGAGACACACACAGACTGAGAAAGACGCAGCGCCGGGCCCGGGGACGCAGCGGTTAAGACCTAGAGCCCCCGAGGACGGAGTGGCTACCAGGTACGCTGACAAGGCGCGGCGGGAGGGGAGATGCAGGAGGCAGAGGAG
>NW_007726117.1:1415595-1418765 GCF_000696425.1 Galeopterus variegatus | reverse complement strand
GCTCACTGGCTGAGCGAGGTGCGGGCGCAACACCGAGGGTTGGATCCCGTTGCCGGTCCCGGTCCGGTACGGGCGCGACACTGAGGGTTGCGATCCGTTGCCGGTCACGAAAAAAGATAAAAAGGAAAAAAATAAATAAATAAAATAAAAATAAGAGCCAAGCTAGATTTAGACAGTCGTGGAGCAGGACAAGCCCAGGTTTGGAGCCAGACGGGCCTGAGTTTTCATCCCGGCTCGGCTACTTTCTTTCACTAGGGCACTCCCAAATAGTAACTTAACCTTTCTCAAGTTTTTTCATCTGTAGAATGGAAGGAAGTGGTGTTGAGGTTGTGAACGTGTGGAAGGATCTAACCCTTGGATGGTTCTAGGTAATATTCTTTAAATCTCAGTCTGTTGTGATATTGCTAGATCTTGGAAATTTACTTTCATTCTCTAAGCCTCACTTCCCATACCTATAAACCAAAGAAAGGGAACTCTCTTTTTTACTGAGCACCTTCTACATGCACTGGTCACTTTACTGTACATTATTTCACTTAGTCCTTACAACAATTCCATGAGACATGTATTACCATCACCATTTTAAAGATGAGAAAAGAGACTAAGAGATTAAATAACTTTTCCAATCCACATAGTGACAGAACCAAGGTTTGGACCAGATTCTGACCAGCTCCAAAGCTCTACACTGTCTCTGTATTTCAAAGGGAGGTCAGCACCATATTATTTCAGGACCCAGCTCAGTGCTAAATACACAGTGGGCCTTCGACAAATACTCCATTGTTTTACTTTAGGTGCATGTCATACCTCTTTAAGTGAACTATGAGCTCCTCCAGCGAATAATTGATTTCTTGCATCCCCAGTGAGTGCCTTGCAAATTGCCAGGCACAAAGCAAAGGCCATAATGAATGAATAAATATATAGATCAACAGAAAACAAATAAATACGATTCCCTGAATTATAGACAGTAGCCAATTGTGCAGGATATGATAACCTAGCCGTCTGAAAATATTTTAGAATTACAGATTGAGCAGCCTAAAAAAAGCAATAATATTTATGATTGTCATTGGCATATACAAGTTGATTTCACCTCTTTTGTCTCATTTGGTCCTTGCCACTGCCTTAGTTGAAAATCAAGGCAATGACTGATCATCCTCCCCACTTGAAAGATTAAAAGATAGAGGCTGAGAGGCTTTAGTGGCATATGATGCTGTCCTTTCCCACCCAGAGGGCATACAGCCTCTATTCATATACTTCCGGGGACAGGAAAATCACTAGCAGGTCCCATTCTCTGGGTGAAGACTTTGGAGACCCAGAAGGATTGAGACCTATTGCTCTTTCAACCCCACATTTAGGTTCCAGGACTGTCAGAGCTGACCTAACCAACTCCATCCCAGAACCAGTGGGGTAACTGAGGTTTTATGGGTTGGGATTCACACAAACTGCACTTGTATTAATATGACCTGAGTCAGCTTCTGCTGTGGCATTGTGCTGTTGTTTCATGATGAACATGGAGGCAGCTCTGACCCTCAGGTCTTCTGCCTTAGCTTGAGGGTGAGGTACATCCCTGGCACTCACCACAGGGCTTGGCGCATACTAAGTGCTCTGTAAGCAGTGGCTGAAAGAATGACTAAGCATGGAAGGGAAGGAAAGGGTTGAGGCTGGGCTGAGGTTGGGGTTGGGGTGAGGATTAAGGTTTGAGGTTGAAGTCTGAATGTAGGTCTAGATAATATTTGGAGTCAGGATGTGAGATTAGAGCTGAAGTGGGACTGCAGGCAGGATGGAGGAGGAAATTGAGGCTGAGGATAGAATGGGAACTGGGATCATTATTCATGAGTGGGTGAAGTCAGGGATGAGGGTGGTATTGACATTAGGAAGGGGATCCTGGTGAGCACTTGGATGAGGATTGGGGTGGAGTTTGGGTTTCCTGTGAATGTTTGAGGATGGAAGTTTACTGTTAGGATGGGGGTTGGTATGTGATCTGGGCTGGGTTGAGGGTGGTGGTAGAATGAAGTTGGAGTGGGAATAGAGTGAGGGTTGTTTTGGGGTAGAGTTAAGGCGAGGATCAAGCATGGATTTATATGATGGTTGGGGTCAGGACGAGGGAACAGAGCTAAGATGGTGTTTCAGGGGGAGGTTGGGTTGGTGATAAGGTGAGAGTAAAGGTCGGTATTGGGCATGGGGGGGTAGGGCTGGTATGGGGGGGTTGGTGCTGATGTTCATGTGGGCACTTGGATGAAGGTTGAGGCTCAGCCGGAGCTGGGCCGAGGCTGAGACGAGGGGGCCAAGACCCCTGCGGGGTTCAAGGTGGGGTTAGGGCCAGGGCCGGTACCTGAGCCACCACATGTAGCTGTGCTCGTAGGGGAAGAAGCTGTGCGGGTCGTCGCAGCAGTACTTGTGGTCGCGGAAGCCGCAGCAGAAGACGGCGGCCGCCTCGCCCCCCGGCCGCGGGCAGCTGAAACCGCGCACCACCTCCTGCTCCGCGCTCACGTAGCTCGTGCAGGCACCGCTCATCGCGCCCCGCGCCCGGCCCGCCGCCACCTCGGGCCACCAGACGGCTGGCGACAGGGGATGGATCATGGGATCAGGGCTCAAGCCCAATTCTACCCCTTCTCCACTTTTTCTCTCTGCACTCCAGGCTCCTTGTCTCCATCCAGGCCAGCCCCTTAGATGCTGATGTGTGCCATGTCCCTGACCTGTGCACTGAGGCCCCTGAGAGGGGTCAGATCTGGGTCTGCCCTTGAGAAACACACAGTATGGTGGAGGAGTCAGACAGACAGATGCTCACAGAATCTGCTGTACCGTACATCCGCCTTCCGCCGCCACCTCGGGCCACCAGACGGCTGGCGACAGGAGGGCCGGGAGAGCGAGGGACTGGCCGAGACGGCAGAGAGCCTGAGAAGGAGACGGAGAGACAGAGGGGCAGAGAGAAGCAGCGACAGAGACACACACAGACTGAGAAAGACGCAGCGCCGGGCCCGGGGACGCAGCGGTTAAGACCTAGAGCCCCCGAGGACGGAGTGGCTACCAGGTACGCTGACAAGGCGCGGCGGGAGGGGAGATGCAGGAGGCAGAGGAGCGGGAGGAGGAGGGCGGAGGAGCGGTGGGAGTGGAGAGCGGCGGGAAAGGGGCGGGAGCCGGAGCCCGAGCGCGGGCGCGGGCGCGGGGTGGGGGCG